>NC_056726.1:689564436-689769436 GCF_019279795.1 Protopterus annectens | reverse complement strand
GTGACTACACATGCACACGCAGATATATGTACAGTAAGCTACATATGTAGAAGGTGCACACAATATGGAACAGCCACTATGCCTACAGTTAACACCTGAACAACTGGACGCTGTATGGGCCACCCATACAAATGACAATCATTGCCTGCAACATATACCCACAGAGACGTCATAGGGAAAACACCATACACAGGTTTGCAGAAATGGAATACCTTTAATTGTGTACTATTACAGTTCTATATGCCATGTCATATAGCTGTTCAGACGCTGACATCCATATAAACAGAGTAATGCAACTGTGAAACAGTTATACTAATACAGTAGTCTGGAAAGTTTCACAACTGTTGCTGTCCAGGCCAAGTCCTTCAAATTGTATAATAGTGAGGACAGACTGGGCCACAGGATACCAAGCAATCAACAGTATGTAATGCAGGTGTATAGTTCAGCAGCCTCTATCTACACTGTACAAATTAACTAGGTGATAAAGATGTCATGCGACCAAATGGGTTGTAACTGTTACATAACAAGGCATAAGTGACACCATCACATGCACACTGACAAAGAGAACAGTCTGTATGGCAGGAGGTAGTAGGCTTGCATTAACCCAGTATATGTAAGTAATGTAAATATAGGTGAAGTATATGGTACTGTACATCCAGATACCATAAGGAAGCTCACCCCTGATACTCCCACATTTTTTAACAGCCTAGGTCATTTATGGTGCTCCCCCCCAGACTCAATAATACAGGGCCATATATCACTGTTACATACACTGGCCTCTGGAGTGCATAAGAGCACACATGTATTGTGTAGGTGACACCCACACATATAAGGCCCCAGCCCCACCGTATGTGTGGGGGATACAACAGCAGTGGACTGATGGCAGCAATGGCAGTGTGATATACTCACAGCCCACTACGGAACAACCCCCGACAGCATGTCATATGTGCAAAGCTTGGTATCTAGGTGGAGGACAGAGGCTGGAACACAGGCACAAATGTGAAGAACTGTTGCCATACACTAAGCAAGTTGCTGGTGTTACAAGATAGTCTGCAACATACCCTTAGTCAGGGAACTGAGGTTTGAAACAGAAATGGATGTAGCCATGTACTGATAACACTCAACATACACACTGCCAGTGAAATATCTGACACAGGACCTGTGTGGTGAGCAGACAACACATGATAGGCACACCTTTTGCCACCAAGAGGATAGGCCCACAGTTGAGAGATATGCAGACAGACTGCATTCAAAGGTAAAGTAGTATGTACACACGCACACACACACACACACACACACACACACACACACACACACACACACACACACACACACACACACCCTGTAACACCAGTACTATACAAAGCATAACACAATTCTACTCACACTCTGTCTGTAGTTCCTGAACCTCCTACAAATATGTAGCTGCCCTGAGTGTTCCACTTCTCAAGTAAGAGGTATTGCTACCTGCTGTCTGTAACACTGATGCCCACACACAGGAAGGATGTCCATCACAAAGGTAGTGTAAAGGGACCACTCCCACATGATATATGGGATTAGAGTAGGTGGTTGCCATAACAGTGGTGATTGGAAGTACTACACATGTAATATGTGCATATATTTCCACCATACGTCCTAGACATGGAGTGTAGCCCTACCCCAGCCTCTATAGTCCCACAGTCATAGTGCAAGGGGATGTCATTATGTATAGCAGGTCTATTAGTAGAATATTCCTAATGTCATCGGGATTGTCTTCACAGACATGGTGTGTGTTGGAGGTCACATCTGCTTATAACATGTGTGCCATTGGCTACTGACAGACATCATAAGGACATCATAGTAAAGTACCACTGCTAGCATGTAATGCCCCTGTGGACTGCAGCAGAGATATTGGCCAATATATGAGGACATTCTGACACACTCTGTACAGTCCAGAGGTGTACACATAATCCCTTAGTGCTAAACATTTGTACTATGCCTGACAATACGGATGTAGACTGCCATGTAGATGGGTATAACACATAACGACTGTAATACATTTGCCACCATAGGTTATGCATTCACACACCCCTTTCTGACCTGACACATAATAACCACTGGTACAGGGGTGCCATGGCCACATACCACCCACTAGATATTGACATACATCTGTGCATCATCCCACTGCTCTGTCTGACATACATGACTGTTAAGGGAGGCCCAGCAGCAGTAAATCTGGCAAGTATCTGCACATAACATCTCACTGGGTAAGTACACTAAGCTGCTAGGCATGTAACAATGCACTGTGCAGGCTACAAGCAGACTGGCTCAACACTGGCCTATATCTCGAATGGGGGAATGAACATGTACCTGCATATATAGTAGGATCTACAGGCATGTCACAGCACAGGGTAAGATAAACCTGTGTGAAAGTGCATAACCACAACCAATGTGAACACAGCCACATATGTTAAGCTAGCATAATATAACAGCATATGGACTATCTGTTCAACACCATCCTCATATGTGCCACTCACAGACTGACCCTACATATACTGGGCTGCTACACAGTTTGGTTTGGTGGCTGTCTGTGGTTTGGGACATTTGTTTGTATGGCCCTACAAAAAATGTATGCCAATACGGTACCATACAGTGGAGCAGCATGCAACATCAGATAGGATGGGACCTAGAACAATGACATCTACTACAGTCTGTACACAGGCTAAAGTACATATTAACAATACACACATTATCAACATTTACCATAAGTACACAGACCTCAGTACTGTACAAACATCCATAGAATGTCCAGGTTATGTACTCAAATATAACCCCTACTGTACATAACATGTGCAGCAGTCTGATATCTCACTGGCTTGTTATCAGATATGATGACACTAAATATGGTGTACAGCACATATGCACCACTTCATGCACAACATATGTACACAGGTTGACAGAGTTGTCGGCTGGAAGCACATACACAGGGCCAATAATGACATGTTGCTGTGATAACCTCATACATTTACTGTTGTAACAGGGTTTGTTGCAACATATGTCCTATGTGGGATAAGAAGCAAGTAACTGTCATGGCTTTCACCATCTACAGACTGCAATCTTCACACTGCATTCTGGAGTCCACAGATAGATGCTCCATTGGTAACACATGAAAACAAAGGCACAACACACTGCCCTGTTTGCAGATGACCCTGCAGATGGGGATTCCTCATAAACATGGAACTGACATGGCAGGTATTGAGACATGTAAAACAGTCATATCCACGCACACACTGTTAAACCAACAATACTCCAAATGTAGTATAGCAGCATTTACAATCTGTAGTCAGGTCAGGCACATCACCCTTCTGTGTGTTGCCCTGTTTCCACAGTGTATGTTAGAGGTAAATCCCCACTCCATCTTTGATGCTGTTTGCCAAACAACAGATCTAGTTCCTGCTCACAGTGAATGAAAAGGGCCAACACCAACATGATGTTCCTAGATATTGGAGTGTGTCTCCATGCAATTGGCTATGGGAATGTTGCCACAGCTATTCCACATGCAATCAGCTAGGGTAGGGCTGCAGTTCATGCAGAGGCCATCAGCTGATCATGAGCATCACTTAAAATACACATGCTGCTGCCAAGCAAAGCAGGTGTAGGTCTTCACATCCATCTGAGAGGGACTGGCATAGGCAGACTGAGGCAAAGACAAGTCAGGGAGTGGTGGGAGAGTAAAACCTAAGCATGTTTGTGTCACACACCTACCAGCACAGGGTATCAAACCCCTGATGACTATGTAGTATTATCACAGGTCTATGCAGTTATTGGATGCACCACATGGGCTACCTGTTGCAGAATCCTCAGAACATATATGTGATGGTGACTGACATCTGCAACAGGGATACGGTAGCTATACGGTAGGTGACATACACGTGCTTGTCCTCATGAACCACAAGGGTTGGGAGGATGGCCTAATGGTTAAGGTGCTTGCCTTACAAACACAAGGTACAGGGTTTGAATCTCACAGGGGATAATTGGCTAGGCTTAAAATGGCTTGCAAGGACAGTTAGCTTAGTACTAACCTATGAACCTATGAACCTATGAACATGTGCCAGCATCAACACAGCCACACTATCACAGGGATGCACACACATTGATACACTTGGCAGGGCCAGGATTACAACTCATCAGTAGTGGGATTGCCACAACACATCACTGTGCAGGTATCACATGCATCACAATGGTCATATGGGGGTTGTATGGGCAAAGGGTATGGGGAGGTGTCTGACATCAGACAGCATGCTTCAGTATTCCCATGAGGATTATAGGGAGTGTGAATGTGAACATGTGGACCATACAACACACACACAAACACACAGGGTGCCAGTACTGACACACATGGGTGCATGTCTGCACGGGTGTGTGATGGTCGACTGTGCCAGATGGCTGTACAAGGCTAGGCTATGGGTATACCTTTGCATCAGGCCACATGACAATGGTCTGCATTGTGGCTCAGGGCTGTAGTGGCTGGATTTGCCCACACAGGTGGGTATTGTATCCCCCATCCAGTCACCTGGGTGGTTATTGTGTGTGGCCAGTGCTGTCATCACTTGCCATGTATGTGTTCCTTATTCCATGACATGGACGATGTCTGGGATGTTCACACCTTCAACATGCATGTACAGTGACATGTGGAACTGTACCTGGGGTGTCTGGCCCATGTTGTGAACACATGTTATCATCAGAGGTGCCAGTCTTGCCCACATGTGGTGGGAACTGGTAATGGGCAGCAGGTTTACCCTGCACCTAAATTGATAGCATGCTAATGGCATTCCCAGGTGTCAGTGGCATCTGTCAATACAGGGCATGTTGTCAGGCATGGTATGTCCTTTGTGGGTCACATCTGATGGCACCAGAGGTGTTTTAGGTGTCCATCGGGTAACATGGGGAAGGTGGACTGTCTGCATGTACGTGCATATTGGACAGATGGGCAGGGTGCCATGCCCTCTGTAACCCACAGCTATCACCCCATAGTTACTATCACTAGCCTATATGCAGTGTACTACCCACATATTGGCTCTTGCCTAGGCATGTGTATGTGTATGATACATGGGTTGAGAGTGTGATCTGGGTAATACTGGGGTTGCTAACTGTGATTGCTTGGCCTTGATGTCACATGTATGGGTATGGCTTTGTATCCCAGCCTCTCAGCTATTTTACATCTGTTATCCCTGTATGGTGGACATTGTGATATATAGTAGGGCCACCATATAAGAAATGTGCAAAACCCACTCCACATTGGCCAGTGGTGTCACACACTCACAGACACCCCCACACAGGATACATGTTACAAACACACACATGCACACATACCTGTCATGTCTGGGAGTAGAACCATGACCTAACTAGTTTATTACACTACACAGTTACAATATGCGCCACAGAGATTACTGGATTACTTTTTCCCCAAAGGTGTAGATCACATTGGATGACATCAGCAGGATTGCCAAAGAAGGATATTTGAATTGTAGTGAGTGTGACAATCCTAAAACACATTGCCTCCTACACAGACAGTGAGACACACACAAAGCATCCACAGCCAATGTGTGGGTATAGAACTCCTAACAGAGGTCTATATCACACTACAGTATGGAGCTGCTATAGGAAGCACAACATGAATTGCTAGGGAACTCCTTCCCAAAGGTGTATTTCAAAATGAATCACATCAGCAGGATTGCCATAGCAGGCCATTTTAAATGTGCTGTGTGTGACTAGCCTAAAATGCATTGCTCCCTACACAGACAGTGAGATACACACAAAACATTCACAACTGACATGTGTCCGCATGTTCACATCCACACTCCCTATAACCCCCATGGGCATACTGAAGTATGCTGTCTGATGTCAGACACCTCCCCATACCCTTTGCACATACAACCCCCATATGACCAGAGGTATACATCACTCTACAGCATGGAGCTGTTATAGGACGCACCACAAGGATTACTAGAGAACTTCTTCCCAAAGGTGTATTTCACAATGAATGACATCAGCAGGATTGCCAAAGTAGGCCATTGAAATGTATTGTGTGTGACTAGCCTAAAATGCATTGCTCCCTACACAGACAGTGAGACACACACAACATCCATAACTGACATGTGTGAGTACAGAACCCCTAACAGGGGTCGATATCACCCTACAACATGGAGTTGTTATAGGACGCACCACAGGGATTACTAGGAAACACCTTCCTCAAAGGTGTATTTCACAATGAATGACATCAGAGACTTGCCAAAGTAGGCTATTTAAAATGTGTTGTGTGTGACTAGCCTAAAATGCATTGATCCCTACACAGACAGTGAGACACACACAAAACGTCCACAACCAACATGTTTGGGTATAGAAGCCCTAACAGAAGTCTATACTACACCACAACTTAGAGCTGTTATTGGATGCACCACAGGGATTACTAGAGCATTCTTTCCCCAAAGGTGTATTTCACAATGAATGACATCAGCAGGATTGCCAAAGTAGGCCGTTGAAATGTACTGTGTGTGACTAGCCTAAAATGCATTGCTCCCTACACAGACAGTGAGACACACACAAAACATCCACAACCGACATGTGGGGGGTATAGTGCCTTTAACAGAGGTCGATATTATACTACAACATGGAGCTGTTATAGGATGCACCAGGGGGATTACTAGTGAACTCCTTCCCCAAAGATGTATTTCACAATGAATGACATCAGAGGCTTGCCAAAGTAGGCCGTTGAAATGTATTGTGCGTGACTAGCCTAAAATGCATTTCTCTCTACACAGACAGTGAGACACACACAAAACACCCACAACCAACATGTGTGGATATTGAACCCCTAACAGATGTCTATAACACACTACGGCATGGAGCTGCTATAGGGTGCACCACAGGGTTTACTAGAGAACTCCTTCCCCAAAGGTGTATTTCACAATGAATGACATCAGCAGGATAGCCAAAGTAGGCCATTTGATATGTAATGAGTGTGACTAGCCTATAATGCATTGCTCTGTACACAAACATTGAAACACACACAAAACATCCAGAACTGCCATGGCTGGGGATGGAACCCTACCACAGTTTTACTTCACACTACAGCAGTACACATTTACAGGATGTGCTGCGACCTTCCCAGATGTGTATGTCTAGGTGGGTGACATCAGCAGCCTTGCCAAAGTTGAGTATATGAAATGTAAGGAGTGTGAGTACCCTAAAAAGCATTGCTTTCTACACAAGACAGGCACACGCACACACACATACACACACACACACACACACACACACACACACACACACACACACACACACACACACACACACTTGCCATGTCAGGGATGGGAACAACTACCTAACTACTTTATCACACTGCAACAGTATGCAGTCACAGGACATGCTACAGAGATCAGACAGTTACAACCTTCCTGGAGGTGTATTTTTAGGTGGGTAACATCAGCAGCCTTGCCAACGTTGAGTATATGAATTGTAAAGAGTGTGAGTACCCTAAAAAGCATTGCTGTCTACACAGTCAGAGACAGACATGCAAGCACACAAGTGCACACACACACACACACAATTGCCAAGTCTGGGGTTAGAACTCCTATATAATTACTTTATCACATTACAGCAGTATGCCATTATGGGACACACTTCAAAATTTACTGAGCAACAGCCTTCCCAGGGGTGTATTTCTAGGTAGGTGACATCAGCGGCCTTGTCAAAGTTGAGTATATGAATTGTAAGGAATGTGAGTACCCCAAAAAGCATTGCTTTCTACACAGTCAGGGACAGACAGACACACACACAGACTGATAGTTGCTAAGTTTGGGGTTAGAACTCCTACCTAACCACACAACAGCAGTATGCAGTTACAGGATGCACTACAGAGATTACTGAGCTACAATTTTCCCAGAGGTGTATTTCTAGGTGGTTTACATCAGCAGCATTTCTAAAGTTGATTATATGAATTGTGAGGAGTGAGAGTACCCTAAAAAGCATTGCTTTCTATACAGTCAGACACACACACAGACAGTTGCCAAGTCTGGTGTTAGAACTCCTACCTAACTAATTTATCACACTACAGCAGTACACAGTTATGGGATGCACCATGAAGATTACTGAGCTACAACTCTCCCAAAGGTGTATTTCACATTGGATGACCTCATCAAGCTTGTCATTGTAGGGCTATGGGAAGGGTGGTGTGTGCATAGACCATAACCCATTTAGCTAGGGGTTGACACACCACATGCGGTCACACACAGGGTCATATGTCGCAGGGTCGTGTATACAGCTACTAGATGACTATTTCCTTGTACAGTCATGTTGAACAGCTGGCACGTGCACCCCATAGTCTGTAATGCTGACAGATACTGGTGGCTAGTATCTGCAGTGAGTGACATCTGCACCTCATGTGTTTGGGGCCCTTTGGCTGTGTGCTGGGTTAGACAGGCCTGGATGGCTCCTTGTCTCAGTCATCCTCTTCCCCACATCTATGTATGTCTACCTTTTGCTTATTATAGTGTGTTGTCTTGACATATATGTCTGTATTCCTATCCACTGTGTGTGCAAGCCATGAATGGTGCATACTGATGAGTGTCTGCGCTAACAACTGCAACTGCCAGATATGTGTGGTCCACTGGTGTTTGCAGTCATGGCCTTCATGTGTGTGAGCATGCCCAGTATGACCTTTCAGTATGTTGTTGAATGACATTGCCTTTATTTCTCTGTGTGTGAGCATGCCCAGTTTGGCCGTCTGTATTGAATGTGTGGATCATGTCCAGGTAGTTTGAGCTGCAGTGCTGACCTTTGTGTTGTACACCAACAGGTAGCATGCTGTCTCTGCAGGGCATCTATCGATTATTTGGCTTTGACTGTTACTACATTTCTGCATAGCGGGGGGGGGGGCACCTGACTGTTTCTACATTTCTACACAGGAGTGGGGCTCACACCTGACTGTTGTTACATTACTATGTAGGATGGGGAGCAGACCTGACTATTTCTACACAGAGTTGGGGGGCACACCTGACTGTTATTACATTACTATGTAGGATGGGGGACACACCTGACTGTTTCTACATTTCTACATAGGAGTGGGGAGGGCACACCTGACTGTTATTACATTACTATGTAGGATGGTGGGGTGCACACCTGACTATTTCTACATTTCAACACAGGGTTGGGTGCATACCTGACTGTTATTACATTACTATGTAGGATGGGGGGACACACCTGACTGTTTCTACATTTCTACACAGGAGTGGGGGGCACACTTGACTGTTATTACATTACTATGTAGGATGGGGGGCACACCTGACTGTTTCTACATTTCTACACAGGAGTAGGGGGGCACACTTGACTGTTATTACATTACTATGTAGGATGGGGGGGGCACACCTGACTATTTCTACATTTTTACACAGGGTTGGGGGAGCACACCTGACTGTTATTACATTACTATGTAGGATGGGGAGGGCACACCTGACTATTTCTACATTTCTACACAGGGTTGGGGGGGCACACCTGACTGTTACTACATTACTATTTAGGATGGGGGGGCACACCGGACTATTTCTACATTTCTACACAATGTTGGGGGGGCACACCTGACTGTTATTGCATGACTATGTAGGATGTGGGGGGCACACCTGACACGTGTACACATTTGCTATGACTGTATTGGTATGTCAGGTACTCCATTTCATTCTGTATTGCTAACTATCATGCTGACTAGAGGCATACCAGTATACTACAGATCAGGGTGTTGGTTGCCCTACATATTATTGTCTGACTTCCTACCCTTCAGAACTTACATCCCACTGCCTGCCCTGCTGTGGTCTGTCTGTATAGGCCTGTGGGGGGGGGGAGTTAACCATAGCCATCATTCTGGGGCCATGGCACAGGCTCTATTTGGGTTTGTTACACCTGTCCTGCTGGCTGAGACTGTTGTTGGGTATGTGAACCATCCTGACCGGCATGTGTGGGTCATATGGACACACATGTCACTCAGCACATTTCCTGCAGTGAGTTTTGTCACCCTGTGTAGTGCTGGCTACTATGGTTACTTCAGTATGTGTTACAGATGTTGTGGTGCCACTATGGGTGTCTACTGTCTGCTGCCATAACATTCAGTCACCCAATTTCAGTGCATGCTCATATCCATACCATAGCTACAGGTAACAACACATTCTACTCCATTTTGCAATTGGTAGGTTGATTGACTTACCTTAAGTGTGTGCCAGACTTGTGGATGGTGCTGGAGGGCTGCCTATTTCAGGAGAACATAGTACACTCCCTATACATGGGTGAGCACAGGCAGTGTCATATTTGGCATCCCTTTTACAATATGTGCGAGTCAGAGAGAGGTTTTATTCCCTGGATCCCTACTGTGTCAGTGCATGTGCTATGCGTTCCCTCTTTGCCAAGGCCAGGGTATACTGGGTACGCCTCCTTCTGCCTATTGGGGCAGGCTCAGGTTGTTCCTCCTCTGGATCACTCTGTGTCTGTGCAGGCCTTGACATTGGTGGGGGGCTGTGTTGCCCTGCCCCATGCTGTTCCTGCTGCAGCTGTTTCCGCAGGATCATATTGTGCAGCATAGCGCATACCATAACAATTTGGGTACATGTAGCTAGTGAATACTGCAAGGCTCCACCAGATGTTTCCAGACACCAAAACCATGACCTGAGCATCCTAAATACATGCTCTATTATATGTCTGGCCTGTGCGTGTGCCTCACTATGGAGTTGTTGTTCAGGTGTGTGTGCATTTCTGATGGGTGTCATCAGCCACGGCTCCAGCGTGTACCCAGCATCCCGCACTAGGTAACCATAGGGGATGTCCCCATTGGCAAATCTCTGGTACAGCTGTGTCAGATGCCATATGTGGGAATCGTCATAGCTTCCAGGGCAGCCAGCACACACATTCATTATAATGCCCTGGGCATTACATACACCTACCAGTTGATGGAGGGGATGCCTTTGTGGTTGATGTAGGCCCTACCCTGCTCACCGGGTGGTGCTTTGATACATATGTGTGTGCAATCTATAGCACCCACTACCCCAGGGTATTCTGCTATTTAGTGTAAGAGATGCATATTTCTGGAAAACACCTCACGGGTGTTGAGGAAATATATGTGCTCACTGGCATATGCTGACATGGCATCCAAGAACTTGTGGAATACTTTGGATGTTGATGCCTTTGAGATCCCCATGATATCCTCAGTTGTGCTTTGGGAGATACCTGCGGCTAGTATACCTAGGCCTCCGCATACCTTGGTATCCACTGGGATGGGTTCCCCTCGGTCAGTTTGGTGTGTCAGGTGTGGCCGGCACAGCTTAACAATTTGCTGTAGGAGGTCTCTGTCCAATCTATAGTGTTCCACTATCTCCAGCTCATGTAGCCCTTGGTAGGTTATCCTGGGTCTGTACACTTTTCTCTATCTCCTCACTGTGGGTTGTTCAGCAGCATTCACATCCTTACCACCCTCAGCCTCCTGCACATGTTCTATGTTTCCTGCTGCAGCCCTTCTCATTTTGTAGGTTTTGTTAAAATTTCCCCATTTGTATACACCAGTTTTGTAGAGTGTGGGAAAAACCAGAGGGGAAGGTGTTTGCATAGTTTATAGTAGTGTTCTAGGCTGGGCTGATCTGCTGCCTGTGTAATTGGCTGATCTGATACATTTCACCTGCCAGCTACGCTAGTTCTCCTTGAATACCTTCCTACTCCTGTTTTCCCTTCCCATTGCCTCCCTGTTTAAGCCTGTGTGTGTGCCATGCAAACAGAGTGCTCAAATGTGAACACTGCAGCTATTTCCTGGTTTAACTTCTTTTTTCTTCCTGTAAAACCCAGTACGTGGCATGCACACCCACTTACACTCGCTTACACTTTGTAAAGAGTGCTGGACAGGTTTAAACACATCCCCTAGCTTAGCTGTGCTAAGATAGGAGCAAACCCAAGTCACAGGGCTCCAATCCACTTACAGTATGCCTGACCCCCCCCCCCATGATGTCACCAACCTCCTAGGCTTGCACCCAGCTGTTCCTACTCTTACACTGTTGGGACCTGACTCACATGCTGGGGAAAGCTGGGATTCACTATCCTTCCCCTCATTTGCATAGGATTGCCTGCTAATGCATAGTTACATGTCCCACATTGAGCCTCCTCCTTTAGCAACCACTACTCACTGGCCAGGTTGTCTTCTGCCTGCCATTGACTTGCATGGCAGAATACTGATTTTAGTTAGAATGCTTATTTTAGGTTTATTTTCTTATTTTCCCCCCGATCCTATTTGCACACCACTGTCCTATGTTTAAACAGCCGAGATTGGCTAAAAAAAATAAAAGTAAATTTTTTTTTTTATTGTTTGCATTGCCAATGGCCTTATACTTGACCATTGACATGCTTTCTCAATGATATGCAGCCTTTATTTTGAGCTGTTATAGCTCCGTTTTGGATTTTGCAGAAATGTACTCGGTTACTAACCAAGTACATTTCTGCAGATATCCCTAGACTTGCACGGACTGTTGCAAGCTTCCTGGATTGCAAAATCACCTCATTTGTATGGATTTAACCTGCAAATGGGGTGATTTGCATACCAGGGCTTAGTCCATGCAAGATTAGTGGAGGAGTGCTCATGCAAGCCCCTGCAGGCTGTTCCTGGATCGCACAGCAGACATATTGCTTGCGTGGACTCCTGCACCAATCTTGCACTCCGTGCAAGCTTTTGAGAATCCGGGGGTTTCTCATGCACATGTAACTCACATATCACATAATGCTATAAAAGAGTCTGCAATAGTTACTAAACAGGGTCATGGATTCATGCATCTTTCAGCAATCTCAACTTCAGTTTTATCACAGTATATATTTCCAAAGCACGCTTATTAGTATCTAAGAGGCGCAATGTATGCAGTAAATAAATGACAACTAAAACGTATTACAAATAATGCAGAACTATCCATAAGGTTGATATTCTGAGCAAAAAACATATATATAACATGAGATAGTGAGTAAAACGTTAAAAAAAATGACACAGCAGCAAAACCATAAAATACATTTAAGCTCACTATATTTAATTGCCATAAATACTTTGACACAGTCTGAATATCATAGCTATTTTAAAAAAGACTAACAACAAAAAATAAATAATTTCAGCAAACCACAAAATATCCCATTATTTCAAGCCAAGCAGTCAGGCACTTAGGCAAAACTGCATCCCTCAACTTTCCAAAGAGAAATCAAGAAACAAAACATAAGTACAACCAATCTGCAGGACCACAAATGAAGTTTCCTACTGTCCATTAACTTGGCATCCACCACATAACTAAATCCTCAGTCCTTAACTCCTCAATTCTCCAATAAGAGGCCACAAGTATCACAAGATCTAACATCGCAGACACAACCACAGTATCCTCAAACTGCTCCACAAGACCTCACTTCAACACATTGAAATCAAATGGATACCAGGATGCTAATTAGCAAAACACCATTAAATGGAAGAAATACAAAAGCAAACAAGCTTTGTAAACATATCTTATATACGTTTATCAATTTTTAAAAAAAATCAGAGTGCACAGAATTTGAACACAAAATAATACAGGGAAAATCTGTAAGCAACAAATTGCTGCCATCTTTGGACATGCACAGAATGATGGCACATAAGAGTACAGAAAGACTGTCTCTTTCAGGGTTGTGACACAAAAGGCCATGAAGTTATAATACTTGCAGTCTTACTTTGATTACTGCATATGGTCAGCACTACATCACAGCATTCTACTGTCATTGTTTTGGAGCCATAGTACTTCTGGTCAGTTGAGACATAAAGTATAACTGACAAACTCTTCATCATTTTTTGTTAGCTGGTCATCAGACTGTAACATTATTTGGTGGCTAGAGTAAACAACAGAAGAACTACAGTCAACAAATTTGATTATGAGTACCACCATTTCAAGCTGTGTAACATGAGAACAAAAGTAAGTCATTTAAGAACCTAGCTTGCTCCCTCACCATAAAATATGTTCTTGTAGGTTCATAGGTTCACATGTAAATCACAGTTTAGCTGCCCTTGCAGACATTTTTAAGGCTAGCCAGTTTCCCTTTTTGTGCTCAAAATAACCTATCCCATTTGGTTAGAGGTTATTTTGTTTCAACTAGAAAACAGCAAAAGCCAGAGTAGATTAAAAAAGTAGCAACTGGAATGTTAATAACCAGTACAGTGACTGGCACAGATCCTGTGGACAATGCCTTTGAGATATGGGCAAAAATTAAATACCCCCAATGAAAGCACATGGAAGGTATGTCAACTCTATTGTCTGCAAAAGTTTGATGAGATAATAAATAGCTGATTAGGTTCAAAACAACAAAGTGTTAGATATATTTTACTGAATATATTTTTATTGATTTTCATAAACATAAACATATATACAGTATGTATATCAAAGAAATATTTACATAGCCAAAGCTTAAAGTGGAGAAACAATTCCAAAAACAATTTATTTATTTATTTACATTTGTTGACCGGCTAGTCTAACTGGATACATGTCCATTTTCATTAGAGGCCCAGGGAGAAAAGCTCCAAGCATAGACAGAAAAACTTATTATACAATATTAATATAAAAAAGCTATTATCAAGTACAGATAATAACAATACTGGAATATTTGTGAAAAAAAAAAGAAAAACAAAAAATATTGTGTGCTGAGGTATTTAGAGGGGAACGAACTAAGAACAAATACAGAAGAATAAACAAGATTGCAAAACCAACTGTTTACATAAGATGTAGATATTTGAAAAACGTTGTTTTCTTGAATGTATCTTTGAATAAGATTGCAATTTATTACAGTCTTCTGTTTCTAGCACTTGATTTATTTTCTACCAGGCAATGCTTAAGAAAGTAGGTTGTTCTGTTCTTTCCTTGATTGTTTTCAATTCCAACTGCAAGACTGATAAAACCATGTTCTTGAAATGTGTAAAATTGGGAAGAGTTACAGCTTTCCAGTTCTGTGTATTATTTTTCCTTGCAATAGCAAGGAGAGTCCACAAAAATTACATATTTTTGCCTTGGAACACAAGACAGCACAGGTGTATTCAACAAAGCTAGAGATTTTGTAAGCTGGAAATTATCAGTGGACAGTGCCTATAACAAATAGTTAATACTTTCCCAATATTGTTTAAATAAATGGCACTCATAGAACATGTGTTGCCAATTGGCTATTGATTGTGATTTACACCTCCAACATCTATTTTCTTTATTATACATTAGTTTTAACTTGTGTGGTGTTAAATATATTCTATGCATAAATTGCCATGGGAAAAGTTGCCAATACAGAGATAAAGATGTTTGTTTTGAAGATGTAAGTATTAGTTTTTTATCTTTATCATCTGGCATTTTACCATTAACTGTTTCATAGTATTTCCATATATTTTGTTTATTATGAACTCTTGTTTCTTTAACTAATTTGTACAATACTGATAAAATTCCTTTCCCATTTGTGGGAAATTCCATCAGCGTTATTAACTGTTCTGTGAACTTAGGAACCTTTTCCCTAACAGACTTCTGCATTATTGTCTGTTGGTTTAAAACTGTTTGTCTTAATCCCTGCAGTGTTAACCACATGTTATTTTTATGGTTGAACTCACTAATAATTTGCTCTATCATTAGTACTTTATTAGTGTTTTACTAAGTGTTTTAACTGCTACTGAGTCCTGAGTTATAATATTATTTTGTGCATATGCTATTGGGATATGAAAAAAGACCATGCTTTTATATCCAGTTTTTTGTTTACAAAGTGCATAAAAGACTTTAGGCTATTGATAATGTATTTAGAATTTATATTTTTGTGTTTCCCTGTTGCCATATATTCCTTCAATAACCAAAGTAAGCTATTCGGTCCTATTTCCATATGTTTATTTATTGTATCACGAGTGGTTTTTAACCAGATTTTTTCATGTACTATTTTCCATTTGGAAGTATATTCTTTGTTTAACCATAGAGTTAGTTTTTAAAGCTGACAATTGTATATATCCTTCTAAATCTGGTTAGCCTATTCCACCTTCTTCCCATTTGTCAAAATGATGTCTTAGGGAAACTCTTGGTTTTTTAGGGTATCATAAGAATTTCATTATTAATCCTTCAAATTGTTTTAAATATAATTTGGATGGAGGTAGCAAGCAAGCTTGTATAAAATACAGAATTTTTGGGAATATAACCATTTTAATTATATAATCTTTCCTCTATGGTAAAAAATAGCTTATTCCATTTTTGTATGAGTTCTTTGATATTATCCAAAATCTCTTTATAGTTTAGTTGCACTGTTGTATCTATGTCATTTGTATTTTTAACTCCTAACTATTTGATTGTATCATTTCTAGAAAGATATTTATGATATATTTTATTTAATGCTTTTTTGTTCATATTTATTAGTAACATGTTGGTTTTATTTTCATTAAATGATAGTCCAGAAATCTTCTTAAACTGTTTTGTAGCTTTCCTTAGTTCTTTGTGTGTCTTATTATCTTCTTTTAAAGTCAATAAAATGCTGTCTGCAAATAGTTGAATATTTAACTCAAGGTCAGTATCTAAAGGAGCTAGGTATTATATCTTAGAATTGAAAGCTCAGAGTTTCTGGAATAAGGGTGTTTATAGTGGCAGTAAGGTAAATTACAAATGATTTTGGACTACAGTTATGCATAATCTTAATTATTCTCCACAGTATTAAAAAGCATGAGTGCTCCCAAGGCAACAAAGAACAGAGGTGGTCATGGTGGTGTGCAGTCACTAATAGTGCTAACAGATATATGGCCATAAAAGCTGTAAAGGGCTTCAGCATGTGCAGTCATTACTGTTGCTACAATGGATGGGTGCTATCATAATCTGATGCACAGAAGGAAGTTTACATAAGGGAGGAGGGCAAAATATTTGCGGTTACTTCTAGTACTGTAGTGAGTGTGGCAGGGCATGACTGAGGAAAGCAAGCATGTACAGCTACATGGCAACATGAAATAATGGAGGTTGGCTGAGATAATGACATGGTGCATAATTATTGTTAACAGATGAATAGCTACATGGAAAGGAGGGCAGTTACACAAACATTGCCCATCATAGTAGGGACATAGCATAGGGAGAGTACTGATAAATATACTAAATGGAAATTATACAGGCCAGGTGCTGCATCAGTGCTGCTACTACTGAGGACTGGTGTAATATGAATGGGGGAGTTATATATTAACTGCTTATACTTCACCGGTGTTGGCTTTGTGGCATATCCAGGACTTTGAAACCAAGAACTGCAGCATTAGATGATTCACTCATAAAAATATCTGTATTAGCATACATGCACCTAATTTCCCATGTAATGCAAAGAATATAAAATGCATGCTTGTCAGTCTATTGTCGAATGTGCAAAATGTGCTTTTAAAAAGAAAATGTTTTAGTTTTTCTTCCTCTGTCTCTCTGTCTCTCTCTCTCTTTCTCTGACACACACACACACACACACACACACACACACACACACACACACACACACACACACACACACACACACACACACACACACACATTCACATCTGCAATAGTCCAGATGTGACCACACCCATCATAATACTTCAGGTTTTGATCAGCTTGTAGCAAGCTGCAATAAACCACCCTATGTACATACTTTGCTTTGGACTTTAATAAACAAATATTTAATTATGCAGTCAAAAAGCTCACACCGCTTGTGCTACAAACCATTTCTGTGTGACAAAAGAATTGAAACAGAGTCATTAATTTAAATTAAGCAGCAAAAGATCATTGAATTATCTCTGCCCATAACTTCATTATAATTGTAACCAGACACATTACTTTACTTGGCATTATACTTGTTTAAGCACCAGAAGAAATGACCAAAAAAATGTTTCTCAACTTTACTATGTAACAAATCCTTGAAATAGAATAATTCATTTAAATTAAACTATAAACAATCACACAATTATCTTTGTCATCTGCTTTATTTTACAGTACTTCATGCAGACTAATTTCTTTGAGAAGAACAAATTTGTTTAACCACCAGAAAAAAAAAAAACACAAAAATATGGACTAATAAACTGTTTATCAATATTTACTATCATAAATAGTTTATATATCTAAAATAAGTGAACAGGTTTAGTGAGGATATATTAATGATGGTTCTATAATTTGTTTGTATTTTACTCATTGGAAAAGATATTATCAAAAGTAATAGTAAAACTGAACAGAAACACGTACATTTGGGATGCTGGCATTTTAAAAGATAACTATTAGCAGAATGACTTTGCAGCATACTGCTTGCTTTAAATTTTCTGCCTAAAATTTTATATTGTCGATATCTGGAGTACACTATCAGCATCTTACAGTTTTACAATGCAAATATTTCTTTTTCATTTATCATATATATATATATATATATATATATATATATATATATATATATATATATATATATATATATATATATATATATATATATATATATATATATCAGCTTTGTGGAAGAACTATGTGTTACAATATTTAGTATTTTCTTATATTACTAGAGCCAGCAGACAGCCTTCATTGATCAGAGTTAAACACAGCTGTCAAACACTTACAGTACTATTGCCGGCTTTTAATGCTTTTGCATCCTTATGGTTTTCTGTGTTATCATATAACTGTAGTGCTCCTGTTTAAGATTATTTACAATAAGCTAGCGACTACATGAAATGCTGTTAAACACAGACAAATCAATAGAGCAAGAATGGCAACATTTTCACCTAAGACAAACACAAAAGTCCCCTGTAGGGATGCTTAAATTAAATAATTTATTTGACAATGATGTAACAGGTATTCAGCAACAATTTTTTTTGTCAGAGTCTTGATATGTATGTATTTTTTAAAAGGATTGATGAAGGGTGTTTTGATGCAAACCAATTCCTTTTATTTATTTTAATACCCAGTTGTGCTGGGTTTATGTAACTTCCATTTGCCAGTGTGGCCTTTAACAAATCAGTGTGCCAGAATAAATAAAACCTATAATGCACATATTAAAATCATTATTTTATTTATTTATATTTTTGTACACTTATTCTGTGCTGACATACTTACTGTGTACAATGCACTTCCATTTCCCTTTTAGAGCTGAGAGCTGGTTAATGGTTTCCTGGGCAATATTGTGGGGCTGGGTATTTTTGGGCCGTATAAGAGCCTCCCTATTTAATGTATTGCATTGATGTAGACTGAAGCACAAGATTTCATGTGCTGTAATGTCATGGTGTCATGGATACTCAACTATTTGCTCTTCTTCCAGAATGCACCTCCCACCAGGATACACAGAGAACCCTAGAGAATGTAAGGTGGACATCAGCTACTCACCCTGTCACCCCCCCCCCCCACACACACACACGTATGCACACAAATATCCTTACAGTTGCACACATATACATGCAGTGCCTACCCTCTTTCATTTGTGAGTATTACATCTGCTTTCACTTGTGTAGGCTCACTGCCTTAGTCAAGACTTCTGGCTTAATATTTTGACCAGCCCCCTCAGTTTTTACTGCTTGCATATATAAAACGTTCAAAATCACAATAGACCTGGCTTGGAATATAAGAATAGTGACTTTGTTGCTTGTGTTTACACTGATTTTAAAATGTGTCAATAGATAAAGGTTTGCATACCACTGTGTGCTGTACATAATCAATTATGATGAATAAGAATACTAACATTGTATAATTATAAGATGGTAATAGTACTGTTCATGGAACAGAACTCAGATTTGAGCTTTTTATTGGTTAATTTGTTTAGATCAGTTTGTGTAAGTTTGTTACACAGCACCACATTTGTGCTTCATACACTGCCGTGCAGCAGTGGGCACCATTTGTGGTTATATACGTAAAAACTACTCTGCTCAAGCTCCAACAGTGACTTCTCATAACTGTCCCTGACTGACAGGTGATACATTCAGTAAAACTCCTGAGGTACCAACACAGATCCTATCCACTAGCCCTTCATATTTTTCTTCCACTTCTCCTGTCCTCTACTTTACCTGTTCCTTCCTGTCCTCTCCTTGTTTTCTGACCACATCAGCTTACCTAGCATTATGGATGGACAATTTCCCTCAGTTTCTCTAGCCAGCCTGATTGACATGGGCATCCTGAGGCAATGTAGCAATTGTCTCATGTACACTGACAACCCGCTTCTTCTATTCCACACAAATTCATTATGTGAGAGGTGCATCTATATCAAGAACCTAGAATCCAGGCTGTCTCATTCACCAGTCAGTCCTTCTGATATTAAGCAGGTTGTCAGCATGCAAACCTCACCTCCTGCACCTATTAAACCATCAGCACATAAACCTACATATGCATAGGTCCTTGCAAGAAGCTTACCAAAACATCAGAGACTGCCCAAACACAAGCACTCTTCACATAATACATCCACTGCAGAATGTAGCACACATAATATATCACACACCAGTATCTTACCAGTCAAGCCCCAAGGCATGACACAAAAATAAACATCTTAGTCATAGCCGACTCAGTTGTGAGACACACAGATGTCCCCCTCACCAGGTTGGATAAGGAAATGGTTATGGTCAGCTGTATGTCAGGTTCCAGGATCTGCCACATCACACACACACACACACACACACACACACACACACACACACACACACACACACACACACACACACACACACACACACACACACACACACACACACACTCAGCTCTCTCAATAACAGGCACTGTTATGTCTCTATCGTAGTCCATGTTGGTGTGAATGAGTTGAGACATACCTCACTGTAGTATATGAAGAGAGAGACACATGACTGAGCTCTTGGATTATGTGTCTCAGGCAGGTATGTCATTAGCCTTCAGCAGCATTCTACCTTCACCTAGGATGATACCTCAATAAAAAAAAAATGATTGACTTTAAAAATTGGCTTAGTTTCTGGTATCATTCAAATGGGATCCAGTATCTGTCAGCCTGGGATGACATGGTTGACAAGCGTCATTGCTTTGCCAGAGATGGTCTTCATCTGTCACCCCTTGGGATTTCAATTACTGGCTAAGGTTCTTGCCATCTCCTTAGAGCCTTTTTAGGCAATGTCACAAGAACAACATTCTTGATGTAAAAAATACTCTCTAAAAACATCCTCAAGGTTATGCTGCTAAATGCTAGTATAAACCAGAAACTACACTTACTGGAAGTAGTCCTCACCCTGGAAGATGCTGACATTTGTGTAGACACTAAGACCTGCTTAAGGTTGTGAGGAGCACCTCAGATATACCAGGTTACACTTCCTTTCATACATTCAGACCACAAACTGAAGGCGTGAGAACTAAAGGGGGTGGCGTATCAATATTCATTAAAGATAAATGCAGCTCTAGATTGGTTAAGCTGTACAATTCCCTTGAATTACTTCAGGTGCAATTTACTGTAGTAAGATCTCTCTTCAGGTCATTGCCAGCTATAGGACTCCCTCCATGAATTAGGACATCCACTCAGCCTACTTGGATCTACTTGAATCAAACAAGATACAACCAAACACCCCGGTTTTGTGTGACTTTAATTACCCGTCCATAGATTGGGCAAATTATACATGTTCTAACTCACTTGTCCAAAGGTTCCTGGACTTTGTTAACTCCAGTGCCCTATACCAGCTGGTAACACACCCACAAGGGGCTCAAACATCCTGGACTTGGAGCTCACTAACACGGGGAACTGCTGCACCACCCCAGTGTGTGGCTATTCCTGTTGAGATCTTACCACAAATCAGTTTTGCTAGAAATAACTATAACACTTGACCCTCCTTGACAACAACTAGACTAAAAAACTTCTCCAAGGCCAATTACAACCTCTTATATGATGGCATAAATAGTGTTGTAGCCCCCACCAACACTGTTAGAACAGACAGCTATGCTGAGTTATACACCAGTGTTTTATACTAACACCTGTATAATTGTATTGACTCTGCCTTACCATATAGAACCAAAGCAAGATATTCAGGGAAAAACAAACCTGCCTGGTGAACAACTGCCATTAATAGGCTATACAATAGGAGAAAGGAACTGTTGTCTAAGAGTAGGAAGGAATGGTCTCAAAACTGGAAACACTGCCTCCTCAACTTAAACAAGCAAATAAGATTCCTAGTAAAGTCCTCCAAAGCTAACTATGAATCCAAATTATCTTCCCTAACTTAGGATAACCACAAGGCATTTTTTAGTTACATCCATAACCTCAAAAGTTAGGCCCAGATTTGCGCTAATCTCTTAGTTAATGGTCTACATATATAGAACCTGTGGTTATAGCAAACCTGCTGGCTGACAGGTTCAGTGAAAACTTCACAGCCCTGTCCCCCACATAGTATCTCCAAGGAGCAGGTCTTAAATGCCCTCTCCAAGGCCAAAACACAGCCGCTATAGGACTAGATAACGTCCCAGGCCGTGTTCTACATGGGCTACAACAAGACTTGCCATCACCATTAAGCAGGCTTTTCAGTCCTAGCCTAAGCAATGGCTTCATCCCAGCAGAATGGAAAGCAGCTACCATCATCCCTTTGCACAAAGGGAGTGCATCCACAGACCCCTTAGACCCATAGGCAGACCAGCCTTATCTGCAAGGTCATGGAATGAATCATCATTAACAAAGATATAGGAAATCTCCAAATTCTCAACCCTACCCAGTTTGCCTTTGTCAAAAGGAGATCATGCCTGTTAAACTTGGTGTTGATTTTAATGTCTGCATGAACTAGACACCCTTGGGAACATGAGCTGAACTTAGCTAGGCTTGTAAGGGCCCTGGGGCTATTAGCTTAGTAACTTCCTATGATCCTATGAATCCACTGTCCTTGCTGAATGATTCCCACATATTCTCACTGCTTCTTGTTACAATGTAGTTGGATGATGTCATATAGCTTATACTTTTCCACTGCAATCTTTTATCAAAGTAAAAAAAGTCTGCAAACACCTCCTTTCTATAACTCTGCAAAAGTGCCAACTAAAGCATAGAGTAAGTCACACATGCACATACACACACACACACACACACACACACACACATGCACACACGCACACACACACACACACACACACACACACACACACACACACACACACACACACACACACACACACACACACACACATATAGTCAGAACTGGTGCCAAGGCACTAGACTTAGCAACTTGCAGACAGTAACCTGAAAGACCTCAAAGTTAGTATTAGTTTACAAATTAAGTGCATGATACAGTAATCAATAATGTCATATATGAGGGTAATACAGAAGAGCAGACACCACCCACTTCAGATTTAAACCTCACCTGCACAGATCTATGCAGTCTGAGTGCACTGCTTTACCTCTTTTGCCAGTAAACCTGCCCCATTCTTTACATCTTTTGTAAACGTATGGGACAATGGCATTATATTTCATTGATAGCATTTACGTGAAAACTGTAACACTTCAAAAAAGGCCAAGCTGCAGAATAAAAAGGTCATTTGCATTTTGTCCTTTCATACATCCTCTGTCTGAAGGCAGCAAATTAAACAAAAAGAAGAAGAGCAGCAAATCTGGTACAAGCCACGCTGGTTGCATCAGTCCTTGTCATCTTGTCAAGGAATGCAAAGCCCACACATTGCACTGGCTGTAAATAGTTGTACTGAGGCCTCAATACAAATTTTGATTATTTTTTTCACAATGAATGAATAAAATTTGTGAGAAAGAAATTTATAATGAAGCAAAGAGTGCAATTGCAGTGATGCAGTCTGGCATCTTAGTACACTTTGTGCATTGCTTCCACAATGACATGAGAGTAAAACAGCCGTCTATTAGTTCCATGTATTCTGTCATCTAGCAAAAATTTCTCTGTTCTATCTGCATATCCAGAGCTATGGCAAATAAGTATCCTTGATTATGCAGATTTTTTCTGTTGTACCTCTGTGACCACTCCTCAAAGATGCAAAATGCGCAAGAATAATTTATAAGGTGAAGGGAAGTTAAAATTGATTATTAATATGTTCATAATGTAGAAGCAATGAAGCACTCTTGTAGAACCACTAAAAACACTTTACTGAGCGCTTTAGTCGGCGTTCGCTTCACTTCTTCAGAATACAATTTAAAAGTTAACAGTTCATTATATATATAACTTAATACATCACATGTTTACTACTAAAAGCTTGATAGGCTAATGCCCCCATCAGTCAAATCAAAAACAATAAAACTAAAATAAATTGAATAAAATTCTACAAGGACAAAGGCAGGCAACATAAATAAATTATCTGTAGTATACTGTTGTCACAGACTAGGTTGTAAGCAATATCTCTATTGCTATCAGAATTATTTTGACAGATTCTACACATGAAATTCAGACTTGAGTTTCAGAAAACAAGAAATGGATATCATGTCATTTAGACCAGGTTTTTGTGTAGCGTTACATCTGAGTTGCCAAAGCAGTTTCTTATATTCGAGGAATAGGTCAGTCGGCCCTCCCCTACTGCCTTCTTTTTGTATTTGTTCTAAAACAGAAAATTTGAAATGGTGTTGTGGAAACTCCATAATGTGTTTTGCCAGGGCGTTGTTCATGTTGCCCTTCCTGATATCATATACATGCTGGTAAATATGCTTGTTTAAACTATTAATCATTTTCACAATATAAAACTGGTAACTAAACATCTACTATGGCAGTTGAATTTTCTTTTCAAGTACACCTTACCATAACCCCTAATATACGTACTGTTAGATTCAATAATAAATGGGCACTGTGGACAATGTCCACATCTCCTCATTTGTCCTTTGCCCACTTTCTGTTCCTTTCCAAAAGATTTTTGATACAGGAATCTCTCCTATATACTACATACGGCTTTTCATCTATTTTTGTTTTACAATTGATGTCAGTAGTTAACATAGTCCAGTTATTATATAAGACATCCCTAATATTATAGATCAGGGGGTTGAAAGTTAGCACCATGGCATCCAAAAAATATTTAGTTCCTCTTGCCTGAGTGTCAGTTAATACGGTGGTACAATCCCCTACCGAAGTGATATCTTGTGAAACCCCTAATAGGGGAAGAAAATGTCCACTTAATATTTTTTCTCTCACTTCCTCCAAAATTGGATCAACAAAGGGGACCGAGGTATCCCCGTCTGGTAAGCATTGTCCTGAACTTATCCATCTCATCAATAAAAGTGCTATATTCACTTACCATTCTTGCTAATCTAACACCCTGTCCTTTGATCAGTGATTTTTTTCTGGTGTGCAGGGTGACATCTGTAGTAGGGTGTTAGAGTAGGTAGGTTTCCTGAATAGAGTTGAAACAAACTTATGGTTAGTTGTGTCTTTATGTATGGAAATATCTAAGAAGTTGCTAACTTCTAAATTATACTCCATAGTGAGTTTCAGAAACTCAGTACTGAAGTTCAAAAAGTAAAAAAATTGATGCAATTTTTCACTTGTACCATCCGAAAAAATCAGTAAATCATCAAGGTATCTTCCATAAAACCTGCAATGTTGAAATAATTCATGTTTAAATACCGTGTTGATTTCCCACTGCATGAGAACTATATTCGCAAAAAGGGGGCGCATGCCACCCCTATTACAACTCCCATTCTCTGCTTGAATAATTGGTTTTCAAATGTAATGAAGTTGTTATGTAAAATTAACTCCATTAGGGTCCTATACGTGAGAACCCTAGAGTGGCTATGTGTGGTATTTGTACACAAATTGTTGTAAAACATGATAATACCCTCATCATGAGGGATCACTGTAAACAAATCTTTTATGTCCATGGTTACGAACATGAGATTATCAGAATATAAATTCCCTTTTATTTTTTTAAGACAGCCCCAAGAGTCTTTTAACACATGTGAATATTGATCTAGTAGATGCTTAAGATGAAAATCAATACATTTTGCTAGATTATACATTTTTGAGGCTTTTGCATCCACTATTGGCCTCAAGGGGGAGGGTCAACCATACCTTTATGCATTTTCGGGATACCAAAAATGGCATGGGTACGTGGATGTTTTTGTGTGAGAAAGTCATGTTCACTAATGGTTACTTGGTTGTTCAGTAAAAGGTCATTCAACAAATATCAATATTCCTATATGAAATGTTAAGATAATTTACAGATAATTCTTCATAAGAATCACTGAACAGGTGTGTCAACATCTTGTCAGTATAGGTATGTTGATTCATAATGACCAAACCCCCACCCTTGTCAGGCTTCATCACCCTCGTGGAGCTACTGTTCACAATTTCATCCAATAATTCCACTTCATTTTCTGAGAGATTTTGTATACACCTGTTTCTTTTGGTATAATGTAACTTTCTAATCTGCTCCATACGTAAGTTCTCAAATACATGCAGTGTGGGGTGCAAGGGTGGGTTAAATGTATTGTTTTTTTTTACAGTCAGCTATAATCCTATCATCATTTTCAAAATACATTCTGAAATTCAATTTCCTGGCAAACAGCTTCAGTTCAAGTAGTGAACTTTCTATTCTAGGTTTTCTAGTTGGTACAAATGCTACACAAAAACCTGGTCTAAATGACATGATACCCATTTCTTGTTTTCTAAAACTCAAGTCTGAATTTCATGTGTAGAATCTGTCAAAATAATTCTGACAGCAATAGGCATATTGCTTACAACTTAGTCTGTGGCAACAGTATACTATAAAGAATTTCTTTATGTTTCCTGCCTTTGCCCTTGCAGAATTTAATTCAATTTATTTTAGTTTTATTGTTTTTGATTTGACTGATGAGGGCATTAGCCTATCAAGCTTTTAGTAGTGAACATGTGATGTATTAGTTTTTTTATATATATATATATATATATATATATATATATATATATATAAAGAACTGTTAAATTTTAAATTGTATTCTGAAGAAGTAGTGAGGTGAATGCCAATGAAAGCACTCAATAAAGTGTTTTTAGTGGTTCTAAAAGAGTGCTTCATTGCTTCTATAACTTTCTTGGTTTATTGTGATTTGGATGCTCAATACTGTACATATATTCAGTGACGACTGTGTGACATGAATGGATGTGGACATTGTTGCAGGGAATGTGCACCCTATTTTGTAAATATCCTTTCTACCTGTCCCATGCCATTTTCTTACTGGAATAATGTCCTAGAGAAGCTGAGAACTGCCCCAAATTGCATTGATATTGGGGTTAGGAGTTGGCATAATGGTTAAGGTGTTCACCTCGCAGTTTGATTCTTATCCTTCAGGGAAACTGGCTATGCCTAAAATGGCCAACAAGGATGGCTAGCCTAGTACTTTCCTATGAACCTGTTTACTGACCCCTGATTTCTTAATTTTCTGCACCTAGCATGTACCTCTGTACATGGCATACTTGTAACATACTTCTCAACTGTCCAGCTTTTCACAGAATGTCCAGATTTTTGCTTCATATTTTTGGTCTATTCCTCATAAAATTTGTGATTTCCTGGCACATCACTGAGGAATGAAGTCATTAAATAGTAACATACATTTACGTTTCAGATTTTATAACCTATAAAAAATGTATGCTAATACAAAACCTGTTATTCCAAACAACTTTCCTAAGTTTATGAGCAATATTTAAAATCTGTCCCTATTGTATGGCTTTGTCCCCCAATTATTTTAGGCTATGTCCAGATTTCTTGTTCTAAGAGGTTGAAAGCTATGGCTTTTAGCCTTCTTGTACTTGTTAATCTATGCACTTTTTCTGCTTTTAATGTACTTACACATTGATGGGCACTCCTTGGAATTATGGGATGAGCTGTGCACCTGCTGTTTTTGAAATAAAATGTCTGCTGAAAAATGTCCCTTATATCCTTTTTTAATTTCTCCAAATCTTTTAGGTTTCAAATAACATGACGGGAATGGACCCCATTCTTTCATCAAAGTATGATTAAAGTTCATAAAATGAGTATTATTTCAATCTTTGATGTCAGCCAAAAGTGCTCTTTGCAGCACCCAAAATATGCCCAGTAATGACTCCTTCTGCAGTTCATATGAGGTTACATGAATTCGTAGCATACCTAAATACAACTGTAAATTCATTTTTATAAGACCCGTTGCTCCTACTACTATTGGAACTTTTTGGGTATCATTCTTCCACATTGCTCTCATTTCTGCTTGCAGATCATGATATTTTATGACTTTATCTCTCTGTACGCAAGACACTGTAGTCATTGCGTGTAGCGACTTCAATGATCAATGCTTCTTTTGCCTTCTTTTCTTGGGCCACTATATCCAGTTTTCTTGCATCTGTCTTTTGAACCGTTGGTAATGGGTGATCCCATGTGATGTAGACTTTATCATTATCTATGATGCTTTGTGGCTCATGTTTCCAGTGTTTTTCAGCCACTTCAGTATCATAATGTTTGCACAACCCCCAGTGCAACAGCCTTACCACATTATTATGCCTTTCAATATACAGTCCATCTGCCATTAGTATGTCACAACCAGCAACAAGGTGTGTGACTGTTTCCAATTTGGTTTTACAAAACCTACATTTGCCTGTTTCTCCCACATGTTCAATGGACTTTGTTAATCAGCGTGTACATAGCCCACTATCTTGGGCTACCAGTATTAACCTTTCATCTCTTGGTTAGAATTTGCCTCTCCTTAACCATTCATGCATTTGTTCCTGATCAACATGAGGTTCTTCCAGAAGTTTTCTATACTTGCGACTATGTTTATGGTTTTCCCTCATTTCTTGCCTCTTCATCTGGTCCTTCACCTTATATTCTTTTGTTTGTTTGTTTTTTGGCACATTCAGTTGATGCCTGATTTTTATCTACTTCTGGTATGATTTCCATTCCTGTTTCACACTGATTTGCTTCTGCTAAATTAAGCAGAAAAGTTATCTTAGATTTATTCTCCTCATGTTTCAAAACCTTCTCTATATTTGGGTCTTGTGAGGTTAACAGATATGTATGGAGTCCCACAATTACAGATCTAAGCATGTAATCAATTTTAAGGAGGCCCATCCCTCCTTCAGAATGGAGAAAATATAATCTTGGTATACACTGATTTTTTATAAGTCATTTGGTGAGCATGGAGCATCCTTCTTGTTTTCCTGTCTAATCCATCCAACACATTTTGGGGCCAGTCAATCAATCCAAAACTGTAAGTTAGGACAGGAAAAGCAAACTGGTTTACAGCTTGCATTTTGTTCCTAGATGTCAATGCTGTTTTCAGGATTAATTTAAGTCTTCTAAAGTATTCCTTACAAAGTTTTCTTCACATTTGTTCATGTTTTATTGTTGATCTTTCATCAATTCCCAACTATTTATACACTTCCTCTTGCTCCAGTTCTTTTTTAGCACATTCTTGTCTCAAACTAATGTTTTCCTGGTACTGCAGTTTTCTTGCTTTAAAGGTTGTTTTTGCATACTTATCAAGACCAAATAACATTCTTATATCATCTGAAAAAGTTTTGACAACCTGCAACTGTGCTTTCAGTTCCTCATCTGATGAGCTATACAGTTTTAAATCAACAAAGAGGAGATGAGAAGTCTTTACACTTTGTTGATTTCTAGGAGCCAAATTGTAGCCATGGCCTAAGCTGTTAAGTAAACAGCTTAATGGGTTAATGTCAAGCAGAATAGCAATGATGACAGAGAGTCACCCTGGAATATTCCCTTTTGATTTTTATCCCTGGGATAATAATCTGTCCTTCATCATGGCTTAATTGCAAAGTGGTCTGCCACTGTTTCATGGTCATTGTAATGTAGTTGATCAGTGTAGGGTGCATCTTATACATTTTAAGCACTCTTTTATCCATGAATGTGGGTTACTAGCAAATGCTTTTTATGGTCAGTCCATGCCATACTTAAATTCTTCCCCTTTTTACAGTTCTCCAGTATGACTTTATTTAACAACAAATGATCCTTTGTTCCATATAACTTTCTTTTATTTCCCCTTTGTTCTACTGCCATAATTGAGTTTTCTTCCAAATGACTAGAAACTCTGTCAGCATCAATTCCCATGTATAGTTTATACGACATCGGAAGGCAAGTTATTGGCATAGACTTTTTATGGTAGCTTGCAGATTCACTCTTAAGTAGGAGCATTGTTTTGCCTGTTGTTAGCCAGGTTGGTATTTGTTCGGGGTGTGCATATAAATAATTCTTACTCATGGCTAAATCTTTGGGCAACGATGTTAAACTCCAAACCCCCCCAGCCATAACCAGGCTAAAAAACTTTTCAAAAACTAACTGAAACCTTGTAAGGGAGAGTATCAGCAGCTTCACCCCCCCCCCCCCGAGGATGCAGACAAATATGCTGAACAGTATGCCAGTGCAGTATACAAGCACCTGTATTACTGCATGGACTCAGCCATACTCAACAGAACTAAAACCTGCTCCTCAAGGAAACACAAACCTGTGTGGAGGACATCCTTTATCAACAGGCTTTACAACAAAAGGAAGAAACTGTTGTGCAAGGGTAAAAAGGCACAATTTTCAAATTGAAAAAAACTCCCTCCTTAGCCTCAACAAGCAAAGAAGATCACTAGTGAAAACCTCCAAAGCCAATTATGAATCAAAACTAGCCTCCGAAACAAAGGATAACCACAAAGTCTTTTTCATTTATGTCAGAAATCTCCATGACAAAGCTCAGGTTTGTTCCGAATTAGTTCTTAATGGTACCACTTACACTGATCCCGTTGACTTAGCCAGTTCGCTAGCAGATAGATTCAGAGCAAAATTCACCTCCCTGTCCCCCCCAATGGTCCATTCGACATCCCCGATACTTGCTGTGTTAAAGGCCCTACCCAAGGCAAAGAACACAGCTTCCATGGGACCTAATAGTATCCCAGGCTGTATTCTGCAACATCTCCAGCGAGAACTAGCCTCACCATTGAGCACCCTATTCAACCATAGCCTAAGTACAGGCTTCATTACAGCAGAGTGAAGAACTGCTCTTGGCATCCCTTTACACAAAGCTGGTGCCACTACTGACCCTGGAAACTATCGCCCCATTAGCTTGACAAGTCTGATCTTTAATGCCATGGAGCATATTATTATGGACTTCATAAACAAGGACATAGGCAATCTCCAAGCACTTGACCCCACCTAATTCAGCTTCGTCAAGGAAAGATCTTTCCTGTTGAACCTGGTTGACTTTACTGAGACTGTCACCAAGGCACTAGATGAGGGAAAGTCAATACATACAGCTTATCTTGACTTGGCCAAAGCCTTTGACACAATTCCCTACTAGGGCATCATCAAAATGGTAAGACAACTTGGTGTAAATCCCCATCTCATCAGGTGGGTGGCCAGCTGGCTCACTAATAGAAGCCACAAGGTCAAAATAGATGCCACCACCTCTCACAGCAGACCTGTCACTAGTGGTGTCCCTAGCAATCTGTCCTGGGACCCCTGTTATCTAGCATCTACTTCTCAGAGGTCCAGATAAAGACAAAAAGCCTGTGGCAGACCAAGTTTGCAGATGACTGTAAGTTGGGTGCTGTCAATGACTCCCAAATGATGTTAACATACTTCAAGAGGATCTCACAGCAACAAATGACTGGTACCAAAGTCATGGCCTTAAGTTAAATGCAAAAAAAAATTATTATCATGCCATTCGGCAAAAAACAAACCCCTATTGATTACCACATTAAGAGCAATCCCCTAAGCACACAACCTGTGGTGAGAGACCTGGGTACACAAGTTGACAACAATCTCACATTTGACCATCATATAACGGAAGTGGTCAGAAAAGCTTTTTATTTGGTTCACCTCATAAGTAAAGGGATTGCATTCAGGAAAAAAGAGATTATTACCTGTCTGTACTCCTCCCTCATTAGGCCAATAATTGAGTACAAGTCTCTGTCTGGTATGTAACTCTCCAAACACTTGCACCAACTGGAAAGGCAACAGAAATACCTCACAAAGAAAATCCATGGCATCCAACACCTGTCCTATGTAGACAGGGTCAAATCACTATCACTCCACTCTGTATCATACAGATTGCTCAGAGGTGATCTGTATCTCGCCTACAAGGCAATCTCAGCCCCTGCTCTACTAGAGATGCTCCATATCCATAAGTCTAACTCCTCGCATAGTACCCAATCAAAAGGCTTAAATCTAATATGTGACATTAACAAAACCTGCTGGAGAGACAGGTTTGTCTCTCAGAGGTTGCCCTGTCTCTGGAATAGACTCCCCATACACATCAAAGAAAGTATGTCGCTGACCCTCTTCAAGCGCAACCTTGGGTGGACGGGTAACCAATTTGCCCTAAGGATTCTACCTGTGTTCCTCATTGACAGGGGTAACAGGTGCTATTGGGGATTCTTTTTTGGGGATAAATGCTTGGCTAGGCTTGTAAGAGCCCCAGAGCCATTAGGCTAGTAATCTCCTATAATCTTGTAATACTTTTAAACAAAAGTTAGGTACTACATCTAGGCCTGGGGTTTTCCAATTAGAGGCTTTTCTTAACTTTGTTTCAATCTCTCTGGCTGTTACTTCATCTCATTTCATATCCTGCATAATTAAAATACTTATTATTTCTTTTAATTCTTCTGTCTATTTAGCATATTTGTTATGTTCCACAGGATCTTCATAGATACTTCTCTAAAATGTATCTATTTCTTCTTTTATTGGTGGTCTTTCAATTCCTTTTACCTTGTTTCCCAATTCTCTGCAAAACATTTTGTGTCATCAATAAATTGTTTATTTTGTACTTTTCCTTTATATTTCTCTGTGTATCTTCTCATTTTTTCTGCCTGTGCTGAAATTTTTAGTTTGTTATTTGTGATAATGCATGATAGAGCCTGCTCTGTTCTAATACTGTACATTGCTTTTATCACATCTATATTTCTTAGTATTTTTGTTGATCTATTGTGACACTTCTTGTCTTAATTGTTTTATAGTTTTCTCTATTTTCTCTATTCAATACTTCCATAATGGTATTCAATTTCTCCCCTTCCCTTTCCTCACTACCCTGTGTTCTTGCGGTATAACCTTATCAGTTATTAATTTAGCAGCACAGTAATACATCCTGTTTACTTCTGTCATATCACACGGATCTCTATGGACAGTCCTAATTACTGCATTCATTTGTTTTATCAGACGTCTGACTTTCTGGGTTTTATTGAACTTCTGCAGCCTATTTCTTTCATTGATCTCAATATATCTATCCATGTCCATTATATCAAGCAACTCTTCTATTAGTCAATAACATATATCAGCAGTGCAGTCCAAACGACACTAGGACACCAAAAGCCACTTTAACTTTTATTAAAATAAAAACAGAAGAGCTAAGCGCATTTGAAAAACAAATAAATAAATATTTCTAAATGGAAAGTTGGAGAACAGCTGCCATGACACATTTAATGGAAGTGGTATTAGGAAATAACCTTTTACACTTCAAAGGGCAATTTTATAGGCGAGCAACAGATGTGGCCATGTGCCCCTTTGTTTGTGACTATGTCATGGCTGAATGGGAAGATCAGTATGTGATTAATGGTCCCCTACAACATGTGCTGAGTCATGTACACTTGATTTTTGGATGGTATTTTTATTTTATGGAAAAATACACATTTTAAATTGGAAGAATTGGAAGAGTTTTTACATTACGTAACATAAATGCCACAGTTGATTTTTTTTGTCTTTTTCATCATGTTATGATAGAGAGAGGATTCATTATTTAGATGTACAGATATCTAAGGATTATAAAAAAGGAAATTTAACATCTAATATTTACAGAAAACTTAAGTTCTCTAACACATATCTGCACTTTTCTAGCTGGCATCCTATTCATCAGAAGAAGTCTGTGGTCAAGGGCCAACTAGTAAGAATAGGAAGCATGGTATCAGATGAACATGTTTATTAGTGAATGTGAAATGGTAGTTTCCATGTTTTTAAAGAGGGGTCATTCTATTCAATTTTTGGAAGACGTAAGAAATGAAGTAACCAGGAAAAGAGAGAATGTTTTTTACAAGCCGATTCTTGATAATGGAAAAATCATAGACCAAAAAACTAAGAAAGACAGCTTGGTAAATAATAGGAGAGATTTCACTTCCACCTATACCTTGGACAGTAAGGCTATTATGGATGTGATTAAAAAAATTGGCATATTTTTAAGTGATTTAAGTCTTAATGAGAACATGGGAGAAAAACAGTTTTTGTATTTAGAAAAGATAAGACCTTTAAAAAGTGAATAGAACGAGGGTACAGGGATGCAACAATGGAATTGGTACAAGAAAATGTGGATCTTGCACCCAGTTCCCCTATATTCTTTGTAGGAATCAATTTGTTATTAGGAATGTCACATGTAAAACTAAGGTCATTATAATTGCAATAGTACTAATGTAGTTTATCTTGCCCAGTGTAATCAGTGTTCGGCATTTTACATGGGTAAGACCTCAAGAAGGTTAAGGGACCAAATTTACGAACACTGCTTAGACATTAGGAACTGCAAGACAAATAATGCATTATATAGGCATTTAGTTTTTTTCCCAATCATTCATTTGTTTATTAGTTGTGAATAAAGTTGTAAAGGATGTTCAAGGTAGAATTGTTGATGAACACTTGGATATGTGTGAGCTAAAGTGGCAAATCAGACTTAATGCAACTCACTATCCATGTTTAAATGAAGCATTATCTATTTATTCTGTGTTAAAATTGAAGCAATTAGATTTTAAATGATTTCATTAGTCTTTGTGAAGATCATGTCACTTATATGGCTATTAAAATGATGCTCTTATGGTTGTCAATTGAGTTCTAAAGAAATTCCTGTGGGAACATCTTAGCTCTTCTGTTTTTATTTTAATAAAAGTTAAAATGGCTTTTGGTGTCCCGGTGTCATTAGGAATGCACTGCTAATATATGTTATTGAGTTATTTGTTTGTGGATTATTTGGATATTTGAACTCTTCTATTAGTTCATTTTCTTCCAAACTGAGGGCACATCCCTTGTTTTCCATTTCCTGTGGGCATTCTACAGAAAGTTCTATAGCATTTTCCTGTGGCACCTTCTCTTCTTTTTCATCCTGTGCCATCCTTTGATCTGTCATATGGGAACTTATTGGCCTATCACTCCTCAACACTGACTGCATCAGAGTTTCCAGTTTCCTGTTCCTTTCCTTGCTGCCTAGCTTCAAGTGAACGTTTATACTGGTTTCCTGTAGAAGGCTCCAAAATATCTTGATATGGCACCTGACCAATTCCTTCCTGCTGCAAGTTTCCCCTTAATTTGGATATTCATTGCTTTATCCTGTTGTGGTGCTTTCTGCATTCAGTTTTCTACACTGAATCCTTCACTTTGCAGGTATTGCATAACATCAGTTTCTATTTCCTGCATAACATCAGTTTCTATTTCTTTAACTACTCCATTACTACTCTCCTTTTCTACGTTTCCTCTTTGTCTTCTTATTGTTTATATTGTAAAGTTTTCCATGTCCGGATTCCTTTGCCTGTATTTCTCTTCAGATATCTTTGGTGCAGCTCTTTTTATATTGGTTAGGTTTGCTTTCTCCTTTGCATAAATATTATACCATATCCACTCCATCCTGCTGTGATGTAACCTGTGTTAGATCTTCTACACCAAATCCTTCACTTTGCAGGCACTCCATAACTTCAACTTCTATTTTTTTTAATTTTTGGTTTACTAATCTTCTTTCCTACATTCCATCTTTGTGATATTATTTTTTTGTGAAATTTTCCATATCTGGATGCCTTTGCCTGTATTTTTCTTTGAATATCTTTTGGGCTGCCTTCTTAATAGTGATTAATTTGGCTTTCTCCTTTGCATAAATATTGCACCATATCATATCTCTTTCTTTCCCATGTCCATATTTCTTTTTTATACTTTTCAAGTATTTCTAGGTTTTGTTGTCTACATTTTTGCACTTTCTCAGATGCTTCTTTTTCCAAACAGATCAATCTTTCTTGATCTATATACTGTTTTTCACAAATGTATTAATGAACGCAGATTTTCATTTGAAGCTTCTGACAGTTTTTCTTGCAGAAGTATTTTTCTTTCCTCTAATTTCTCTCTTAATTGTTTTCTATATCTTGTGTCTGGAAATGTTCAGCTTTTTGCATAATAGTAGCAATATATAATTTCTTTCTTATCCTCAATAGTCCATTCTATCATCTTAATGGCTCTTCTTTGACCTATCAGTTTTTCTGATTTTTGTGGACTGCTACTTCCTTCTACAACGGGGGGGGGGGCATCCTCCCCCCTGGGACTGGCCTGGCCCCATTGTAGGAATGTTTCCATATTTTGAGGATTCTGCACTGTTATTTTTTCCAGTCCTGGAACCAGTGCACCTGCCAGGATTAGACACTTTTTTATCCTGGGTCTTGTGCACCCAGCTATCTCTTTTAATTTTGACCTACTTCTGTACATGATATATGCTATATAAATACAGTATATATGCAAGTGTCATAGGTGAGATTTTGTGAAAACAGGGTCCACCTCATGAAGATACTCACCAAGACGTGAGGATGAATTCAGTTTCAGCACTACTACTCTCCTTTGCTTGGTGACTTTTCATCTCTCCATTTGGACTCTAACCCTATCCCTGTATAACTCCAAAATGACAAACAGACCAGATTAAAGTATAAAAGGCAAGGATATAGTAAAAATCTCAAATTCTTTATTCATGAACCAATATTGTAAGTGCTTTTGGTCACACTCCAAATGTGCAACCTTCATCAGACAACATCACTTAATTAATTGGGAAACATTTTTAAAAACCCTTCAAGTGACATCAACATTACATCAGCTAAAAGCTCAAAATTTAAAGCAACAAGACCCCCCTTCTTGTTATAAAAAATACAATTACAAATCCCTAGTAGCATTCATTGCATAATCCATGTATAATAGTACACTTCATACAAAAATCAATTTATTCCAAATTCATATATATGTATACATCAGCTTCGAATTTGAGATTTTTACTACATCCTTGCCTTTTATACTTTAATCCTATCCCTGTACACACTGGCTAGTGTAGGACCAGAGCTGGATCATGGTCAAGTGGAGCCCTAGGCAGGCTAAATTATCAGTGCCCCCCCAACAGCCCCTTTGGAAGCCCCCTAGCCATTCCAGTGCTCCACTACTTGACTATTTCTCCCCAGTTAACATAGACACTGTTCAAACCTGTCAATGTGCAAATTATTTTCTTTCTACAATGTTTAAAGATATTCACTTTTATTTCAAATTTTATAGTGCAAACACTGTTAGCCATTTGATAAACAAAACAATACAGTCTCACAATGAAAACTGTCTTAGCATGAACAGTAAGCTTCTCTGACCTTGAAACTCTCATTCATTGAAACAGCATTGAAACCCACATTCAAAGAAAAGTGCATCTGGATAGTAGTGGATTAAGTTTTCCTTTTGGCTATTTTCAAACCATAGGCCCCTTGCACACATTTTTTGGACCATGCATACATGCATGCATTCTTTGAGGCACCATACTGTTGCAATAAATTATCTTCCTTGTAAAATACAGCATCACTTGATAGAGTGTGTTTTAAATGTGTAGGCTTAAACATTTTTCTTGTAAGCAATGAAATAAAACACAAGAACCAATAAGGACAAAACTACCCATTACAGAACATTACAACCACAAAAGGCCACTCAAACTTTTGTCATTACAGTTCACCAACATCAGTCAATATATCCAATCTCTGTAGAAGTAAAAGTCATCTAAATAATTCCACATTAAAGAAATCTATAAGTAACGAAAAGGCTACTGCTGGCAAACAACTTTACATTTTAGTGTTTATGCATAAATTCAGTGCCTGCTGCCCTTGAAGAATAAACTGTCCATGTTACATTTTAAAAAAAAATGTGGTAAACTGGTAATATTGCAATACGGAATGGCTCTCAAACTAGCAACAGGTTCATGGTTACCAGGCATCTCATCCAAAGGAGTTCATACTCAGGAATACAGCACATCCCCTTTAAAGGAGGCACTTCAATATCAACACTCAATGTAAATGATTAGGGAGGAGAACACACAGCCTGCTGCATCAAATGCAAATATGCTACTAAACCTGCTACTAAAATTTATAACAAAAACTCTGATTTATTTAATTATTGGGAATATCCAACTTGGAATGAGCCAATTTTCAGCAGAAGCCCATGGAAAAATGCTCCAGACACATCTTTGTAATGTGGGAGGAAACCAGAGCACCCAAAGGAAACCCACACAAATACAGGGATGACATACATACTCCACACAGAAGGCACCTCAGCTGAGAATCAAACAGGAGAACCTTTTGCTATGAGGCAACGATACAAACCGTTTCACCACTGTGCTATCCATGATGATGGCCTTTTGCTAAACAAGTTACACATTGAAAACAGACTTAGCATGGGCAACAGTAAACTTTCCTTCCCTTGAAATTCAACATTCCTTGAAAATGTACAGAAAATCAACATTCTTTGAAAATGCACAGAAGCTCAAGAGTGTTTCAAAATGCACAGAAAATCAATATTTTTTGAAAATGCACCAAAATCCAACAGTTCTTCCTGATGACAGTTTGGCAGTTGGTGTAGAGGATTTGGGCCTTGGTTCCTGTATTGAAGCTACAGGGTTTGAACCTGAATGAGTTAACCAACCTGCCATTCCATTCCTAACTGGGGTATTTCACACATACTTCTCTCTCTCTCTACACTAACCTACATTCACACTCACACCTCTTTCTACACTAACATTTATTCACACACACCTCTCTCTACACTAATCTATATTCACATACACCTCTCTCTACATTAACCTTCATTCTCACACACACACACACACACACACACACACACACACACACACACACACACACACACACACACACACACACACACACACACACATACACACACACACACATCTCTCCATACTGACTTATATTCACACACACACCTCTCTCTACATTAACCTATAATCACACACACGCACACCTCTTTCTATATATTAACCTTTATTCATACAAACACATCTCTCTATACTAACATACTACTATATAACCTTTAATTAAGCATGTAATGGCTGTGATCTGACAACATCAGACAGGGACAGATCCTAAGGACACAATTGTTACCTGTAATGACAAGGTCAGTGTGGAACTTGTGAAAAAAGATTACATACGTACTCTCATATGGAAATATGTATATGCCCCTAAGCAGAGCATTTGTCTGAGATGTACGTTTATATCAGTAATATCTTCTATTTCTGATGCTTGCTACCTCCACAGCTCTGTCTAGAAGCTGGGGTGTTACCTGAACTTGAGTGATGTCTGCTGGATGAACCCATTTCATGACTATGTCCAGGACCATGACCCCATGGCTTACCATGTGTGAGTATTGACACTGCAATCACTGACAAAACAGTAGAAGTCTGACTCAGGTCCAAATCCAAGCCAGAAAGCTCTTTTCAGTCCTTCGGTTACTATCATCTTGAGCAAGCATACCTCAACCTTGATATCAAGTATGCATGCCTTCCCCGATAACTGTTGATACTTGCATTAGGCAATGAGAACACCAGCTTAACTGTGTATGTGTTCAATACCCAGAAGCAGCAAGTAGTTTTTATTACAGGGTGAAACTGCAAAAATGTTAACAGCAACAATATGTCAGGAATAATTAAAATTCAAATGTGGAATTGCAATTATTACATCTGAATGCATATATCCTATCAATCACAGAGAAATAAAAGCTGTTCTTTCTTATATCTTAGGATTGAGATTTCTCTGTTTTATGCCACATTCATACCTTGACATCATATATGGATGTGGTAAAGGTGTACAATACTAAGTTTTCATAATTGTTCATGTATTACCCAAAAAGGTATTGAATAAATAAATTAATGTGACATGCCATGGATCTAATTATCTTTTTGTCTCCCCCATCCTCTATCTCCTTTTTTTTGGGGGGGGGGGTTATAATTTATTAACTTTCTTCCTGTTGTATAACTTGCTGCTGAAAACAAAATGAGCAGCATCACAGAGAGGTAGACCTACTACTGTGGCTCAGCCCACCATACCTTCATAGCCTGCAGCACAGGCACCCTGCACTTTGGGTTCACAACTTGTCAGTGTGTTGCCTTGACAACTCCTACCCTACCTGCTCCACTTGCATCAGGTAGCTCTGCCCTGGTTGCTGATGCAGTGGTATGCATCAGTGGTATGAGCAGTACCAGTGGAGGTGACAATGTTGCTATTCAGCTGATAAGGCTGGTGGAGGATATCTTGGAGAGGGGTCTTGGCCCATGTATTGGCAGGATTGAAAAGGTCCTACATTGCATTGCAAGTATGATGCCACATCCAGCCTTGTCACAGGGAGCTGCTGTAGGAGACAGTGATGACAATTCTGAGGGTGAGTACTAGATTTTCTCTGTTATCAAGCTGGATGTTGGTGCACCTCCAATATCCCATACCTATCCCCAATCATGGTGCCCCCAACCTTTTGTCTCCATCACCATCTGTGTCTGTCTTGCTTGTCCTGTATGTCTGTGGCTGTTTCCTAACCTACCCTACCTACCTGACCCACTCTTCCTATGAATGTTCCACAACCCCCCCCCCAAAAAAAAACTGGCATCTGTCCTATAAAAAAACATGCCCCATAAATAGCCAATTTGCTTATGTGCATCTTCACACATTTGATTTAGTCCATTTGGCCATGCAACATATTCTATTGCTGTCACCCATCACTGGTGTGGTGACACTCCAAAGTCATGAAAGCATGTGAAAATGTATACAATTATGTTGTGAATGTTGTGAATAAGTGGATAGTTATGGTGCACTCCCACCACCCTCCTGGAGATTCTTGTATTTTTCCCAATATGTCCAACCCTGTGCTTGCCAACCTCATTTTCACCTCAGGTCCTATCCACCCCTTTTTTACATATTTACTCTAGTTAAAAAATAAATTCATGCACAGCACACATAGCCAGAATTAGTCCTTGGGAAAATCTTCACTTTATGTCCTTGGCATTTTTGTGGAGGTGGCATAGTGACACAAAGCTGAGTGATGGTGAACGCTGTTTAACTTCTTATGGCAAAAGTTGATGACTTTGTTTTAATCCACAGGGGTCTGGTAGATTCACAAAAATGTGCTTAGATCCACTGTGCTGTGTGAATACAGAGCAAAGGCAGATTAAAAGTTGTTCTTCTTTCGGCTTTTCCCAGTTAGGGGTCTCCACAGCGGAACTCTGGTCTGCTAATGATTGGCAGTAGATTTTTATGGTGCCAAGGTGCCATCTCGATGCCCAACCTTCAACGAAGGCACACACATGTCTTTCGAATGCCACTTGACTGTGGGGTGGACATGCAGACTCCACACAGAAGGCGCTCCAGCCGAGAATCGAATGGGAGAAGTTCTTGCTGTGAGGCAATAATGCTACCGCTGCACCACCGCGGCTATGCCAAACACAGATTAAAAGTAGTACTGTGAAAAAGTTACTATAACATTTCTTTGGCTTCTGGATGTGATGAAGTAAGAATTCTTATGTGGTGTATTGAGATAATTTCCTTGCTTGTAGACTGATGTTTCTGCATTCTGTCATAAGTTTGATCACAATTGTAGGACGGTTTATTTTATGACATTTCATATTCTTGTCATATATTTAACTGCAAACATCTGCATTTCTCTCCATATTCATCATTTCATTAATATACTATTTGAATAGTGCAGCGAGACATCATTTACAAAAACATTGCAGCCCCAACAGGGAGACTTAGTAAATTAATCCTGCATACATCTTCATGCTTGTAGCACTCTCCTACCCCTTATTTCTCCACATAGCAAGCACTTTGTTGTACAGAGCATGAGAGATTAATGATGATTTAATAAGAAAGGCTAACATACCATGCAGCTGTTCTTACATGCCCCACAAAGCATATTGTTGCTATTCCTCTACATCCATCTCTCTCTCTCTCTCTCTGTTCACCCCTTCTGCTTCAATAAGTTGTAATTGCACTTCAACTGTGGTATTTAAATGTTGTGAAGTAATACATCCTTTGGGGCATGATGAGATAATGCTCATATGTATAGACAGAGTTTTGACAACTTTCAGTGGTTCTAATCCAGCCATTAGTTAAGTGCTACTGACTGCACTTTGTGCACTGTTTTATGTGTACCTGTTGTCTACACATTGTTATGAGCCAACTTATCCTCCTTATCACTAATACTCCTATACTCTCCTACTCACATTTGAAAAGTCAGATTTTTCCTTCTTAAGTTAGCCTGTTGGTATGCCCACACCATATCTGGTAATATAACTACCAGTCTTGTAAAATTAATTATGCAAAATGTTAATTTTCTGTTGTATGTAAATAAAAATCTGTAGATACTGTATCTTTGTTACAAACTGAATTTTTGAATTATGTACAGGTTGTTAACCTACTGTGTTATGTATATATGTCTGTTTTACTAATGTATCTTGCGATTAATTGCTGATGTAACTGTTGGAGCTTTTCTTCCTGGGCCTCCACTGAAAATAGGTCATGTGACCCAGTCAGACTATCCCAGTAAACAAAAGTAAAATAAATAAATAATAGTTTTTCTGTCATAAACTGCTTTGTCTCTACCTCCTTCTCACCCTGACAATGTATCTTTTCCCTTTTGTATCACTATTCTTCCACTTCTGCATTTGCACAATGTCTGGCAGCTGGCAACAAATGCAAGTAAGGCTAAATGGAAGTACACAGTTTATGGCAACGGCTTGTGATTGCATTACCTTCAGCCACATTACTCTGTTGTACTTCAAGCAGCCATGCTTAGCTATGTTTACTCAGTTGAATGTACTTTTCAACAAGTTGAAGAGTTGGATGTACAGATTACTGCTAATTCGTATTCTAAGTTCAACACTTCAAGATATGAATATGCACGTGCTAATACTTTGCTGTGAAAAGTGCAATTCAGCTTGGCAATGCTGTGCTTCTGGTAGAAAGTAAAATAAAAAAAGAAATGCAAATAATTAATGGTTTAGATTGCACAATGCTTGTATATCTATTAATTTTGTCAACAAATTATCTTGTTTTCAGAGTGATGTTGACTCAATTATTTCAGTCAGTTAGTGTATGTCTGTTCTCCAATGGTTGCACTTGCTACAGTGTTACAAATTGGTTAACCTATTCACACATAATCCATTTCTGATATTCTGCGGTTGTTGTTGTGTCTTTCGGCTTTTCCCGGTTAGGGGTCGCCACAGCGGACTCCGGTCCGCTAATGATTGGCAGTTGATTTTTACATGCCGAGTTTCCAGCCCTGACGCACAACCTTCAACAAAGGTATGCCCATTCACGCATGTCTCCACGCAGAAGACGCTCTAGCTGATAGTCGAACCAGACAGCGTCTTACTGTGAGGTGGCAACGCTACTGCACTGTCCTATGTAGGAGTTGTCTGTCTTGTCAAAGCACATTGAACAAGAATTAAACAAGACAAGTGTGCAATCATCCTCCAATGAAATAGCAGCAAAGTTTGATTGATAATCCATTGCCTTACAAGTGTGAATTTATTTGCCATCCCATACTGTGAAACAGGTACATGTCCCTCACAGTAGCACAAAGTACATGAAGGATAGTATCTAAATCTTAGTAGAGAAGTATGTAGGTAGTGGGACAATTACACAGCTGTTAGTTGTGCACACATATGCATTTGTTCCAAAGCATGTGACCCACAGTATCATCTGTTACAAACAGTAAATTTTCAACAAGTAAACATATGCTTTTTCACATCTCTGAATTCAGACTTCTCCTTGGTGAATAATACTCTACTCTCTAGATGCTATAACTAGATAGGTATGAGGTTTGATACTGAACTTGTCAACGTGTGTGTGTGTGTGTGTGTGTGTGTGTGTGTGTGTGTGTGTGTGTGTGTGTGTGTGTGTGTGTGTGTGTGTGTGTGTGCGTGTGTGTGCGTGTGTGCGTGCATGTGTGTGTGTCTGCATGTGTGTGCATGTGTGCGTGTGTGTGTGTGTGTGTGTGTGTGTATGTGTGTGTGTATGTGTGTGTGTCTCTGTGTGTGTAAAACACTCGGTGATGTACTTACTTCCCCTGAGGAGAACACATTTAACTCTGCACACAGCTCTCTCATCCACTTTTAGCAGGAACATCCTCTCTACATTATCTCCCTTTAAGAACCTGACTTCTTCTTTTGTGCTTATGACTAGTACTGTGCTCTCTAGATTGTGTAACTAGATAGGCAGGAAGTTCAATGCTCATCTGGGAAACATGTGTGTGTGTGTGTGTGTGTGTGTGTGTGTGTGTGTGTGTGTGTGTGTGTGTGTGTGTGTGTGTATGTGTGTGTGTGTGTGTGTGTGTGTGTGTGTGTGTGTGTGTGTGTGTGTGTGTGTGTGTGTGTAAAACACTTGGTGCTATATCAACTTCCCCTGAGTGGAATATATTTAACTTTGCACACAGCTCTCTAATCTCACTTTTAACAGAAACATTCTTTCTGAAACACACCGATGAGGTTATCCTGTCAAAAGTGCACTCTCTAACTTTACAAATCATTCTTCTCCAATGGTGATTGTGACTAATACTGTGTTCTCCAGACTGCGTAATGAAATAAGTAGGAGGTTTGCTATTCTATGTGGGAAACTTGTGTATGGTTTTGTGTATGTAATACTTGGTGCTGTATCCACTTCCCCTGTTGGGAATTCATTTCACTTTCCACAAAGCTCCCTTATCCCACTTTGAAAATAAGCATCCTTTCTACAAAAAATGAATAGGTCCTTTTGACAAAAGTATACTCTCTCCTATTAAGAGTTAGACTTATCCTGTGGTGCTTGTGGCTAATACCATGTTCTGTACATTGTGTAACAACATAGGTAGGAGGTTTAATGCTCAGTTTGGGAACTTGTGTTTGTGTGTGTAATGCTTTGTGTATCCACCTCCCCTGATGGGAATTTGCACATAGCTTCTACAACACAGTGATGACATCATCCTGACAAAAATATACTCTGTCCCCTTAAGAGTCAGACTTTTACTGTGGTGCTTGTGACTAATACAGTATTCTATTTATTGTTTAATTAAATAGGCCGGATGTTAGATGCTTAGTGTGGGGTACTTTTGTGTGTGTGTGTGTGTGTGTGTGTGTGTGTGTGTGTGTGTGTGTGTGTGTGTGTGTGTGTGTGTGTGTGTTGGGGGGTATAGAGTCAGGTGAGTATGTCCTCCAACACCTCTATACTCAATCAACTTTTATTCTGTAGAAACATTTTAAACTGCTAGATAACTCCACCATCTCCTTATCCCACCTTTCACAAACACATCTTCTGTGCAACAAACTGATGAGGTCATTCTTTCTAAGATGCACTGTCACACTTTAAATGTCAGACTTCTCCCTTGGCATTTGAGTTTCTTACACTACTTTCTTGAATATGTAAATAGGTAGGAGGTTTGAATACAGCGATGATTAACTTCTATGACTGTATGTGTGACTGTAATTGAATACAGGATTGGTTCACACACATTTGTAGTGGCAACATTTGCAACTGCAAATAGCTGTAAAAGTCATTTTACCACACACATCTCATTGGAAATATAGTGTTGATGCCATCCATTCATAGATGCTGTGCTCCTCACTTGTACACAGGATTCTTCTGTGGTGGAGACTGCTGGTAATGTGCTGTGCACATTATGCAACTTGATGAGTAGGTGGTTTAAGTCCATCCTTGCTTTAATAGTGTGACTGTGATTACTGTTGTATACAGTTGCTACCTTATATCCAACTTTAAGTACCCTTCCATGTATAAGATGCATTCAAATTGACACATTGTTAAACTAGCAAATCCTAGTATCCCCAGGGGAAATAACATTTTGGCAACACAATGATTACATAATGCTACCAGAACTTCAGTATCATGACTAGAACTACCTGTTCCAGGAAACTAAATATGGCCTGCAACTTAAATAAGACATGCTGCAGGTTCAGATTTATCTTCCAGCAACTGTCATGTCTTTGGAATAGGCTACCAATTCATGTGAAACAGAGCACCTCTATGACACTGTTCATAAAGCACCTGTATGAGTGGATGTGGCACCATAAATTCTTATTGGGGTTAGCACCCACAACTCATCTAGACATGGGCAGTTATTACTAAATACAGTCCTGGGTATTGACTACCGAATCTATGTTATTATATTGGGATGAAATGGCAAGGTTTGAAATTACCTCCAGGATGATAGCCTAGTAAACTCCTATGATCCTATGATCTTATGATCTCATAGTTGTAATGCAACTTTGCCTCTAATGGTGCATAACTTTGATTCTATGCTTTGTACATGGTGTCTCTACATAGGTAGGATGTTTAAGGCCATCTGTGAGTGTGTTTTTCACTCTCATACTGTGTAGACTACTCTTCAAATGCATATATGATGTGTAACTGCACGGTGTTATTGTGCCCTGCAACCAGTTTTTAACATAAACATCCAGCTAAAGAACAGTGGTGATGTCAGTCATTCAACTGTGCACTGCCACAGTTATACCACAGAATGTCATGTGGTGCTTGTGATTAGGGAACTAATATGCAACTTGTGATCTGAGGTAGTTAGTTCAAATCCAGTCATTATTGCTCAGAGTACATTGTGTCAGTCTTATTGTGACTATAGATGTCATTAACACTGTTGTCAAACGCATCTTCTGTGTACATGTATAGATGTTGTTTGCTCTTACAAAAAGCTCTGATACTTTCACTCATAGCAATGTTTTTTTAAAGTAATGATGTGATGTGATTGCATTTTCCTTACATAACCTATGTAGTAAGCATTGTCCTATGGCAAGAGGGAATGAGATGACATTCTGTATGTTGCTGCAATTACAGGCACACATATCCCTTGTAGCAATAACATGATGTAATGCTTTGAAATACTGACATATCTCACAATTTTAGTGATACTTCTTCCATGGCACATTTATTCTCTACAATGTCATGTATTTTCTGCAGTCAAATGCTCAGGAGTTCAACATCCACATTCAATGCCTGTTAGCATTGTGTGGCCTTATACCGTAATATGTGAATGGCATCTGACACAGCTATACTGTGTACATTAACAGTGGGAGAGGCTTCCCCATCCCTTTTTTTCTCAAAAAGATTGTTTACCACACATGCATGTGATGTAATAAGTTAGCATATGTGGAGTATGACACTTGTGTTAAGACTTCACTGTGGCAGTTGCATTTCATCCATGTGTCATTATTTAGTAGAGTTACAAAGCTTGCTGTTCAAGTCCCAAAAAAGGGCATCATTATATGAATGTACTGACATTATACAAACACTAAACAGAAAATATGCAATGTGGAAGGCAAACCAACTCCTAAAAGCTGTCACAATGTTAATATTAACACTATTTTATTAAATCCACAAATCACAGTAAAAACTTCCAGTTAACATTCAGACCTAACCACATGTATGTTCTGTCATTAATGCTCAATACTGCCAGTGTTTTTGTTCTACCATTATTTATTTATTCATTTTTATTTATTTTACATTTGCTGTTAGGCTAGTCTAACTGGATATATGTCTATTTACAGTAGAGACCCGGGGAGAAAAGCTCCAAAGACAAATACAATTTTTAAACAATGAGATAAGGTTACTAAAGTGCAGTGGTGGTGCTGCGGTAGTGTTGTCACCTCACAGTAAGACGCTGTCCAGTTCGATTCTCAGCTAGAGCATGTTCTGCGTGGAGACATGTGTGAATGGGCATACCTTCATTGAAGGTTGTGCGTCAGGGCTGGTAACTCGGCACGTAAAAATCAACTACCAATCATTAGCAGACCGGAATTCCACTGTGGTGACCCCTAACCGGGAAAAGCCGAAAGACACAAACAAACAAGATAAAGTTACTAAAGGGACCATAAAGATGAACATATCAGATATTTCAGCACATAAGCGGTCCTTAACAAAAAATAACACTTACAACGTTATACACAATATAGGACAAGTTCTTGACAAGAGGAATTCATAAATGTTTTCCTGGTTTACCTTTTTTTACAAGGTAAGCAATCAGGAACATAAAAGTTAGTAGAGAATAGGGTTATGGAGATATTAGTATAAGAGTAGTAGCTTAGTCTGGGTTACTGCATGGGCATAGCCAGTGTGTTCTAAGGAATATTTTAAGTTTTTGTTTGAAGAGAGGTAAGGAAGGAAGAGAAGTAAGTTCAGAAGGGAGCAGGTTAAAACTTTTCCCAGTTGTGTTTGAGAACAGAGTTACCTGCCATATTGTTAGACTTATTTATGCTAACAAGTAGTTTGTTTGATGAGCGTAAGGTATTTAAATTTTTGTAGGGGGTTATGAGGTTTGTGATTATAGGGGTATTATTAGGCTGGTTGAGAATTTTATGGGCAATAGTAAGTTGGTTAAACTGAATCTGATTTTGTAGTTCCAGCTATCCTAGCTGTTTTAGACTCTGGCAATGATGGGATCTGAAAGGATTACCAGTGGCAAATCTGGCAATGTTATTATAGGAGCTAGCTAGTTTCAAAAGATTATTCTTTGTCAGGTTAGTGTATATAGGGGAGGTGTACAGAAGTGTGGAGATAAGATGGGTGTGGGCAGTAGTAGTTCTTGCTATAGGAGTAAGGAAAGGTTTGATCGTATACAGGGATCCCATTTTTCTGTTAACTGTTTTTACTGTGTTATTAATGTGGGTGTCAAAGGTAAGATTATTGTCAATGGTAATGCCTAGGAGGTTGGTAGTAGAGTCAGGGGATATGAGGGTACCATTATTAGAAGTCACAGAAAAATCTATTGGCAGGGTCTTACGGGTAGGAGTAAAGAGCAGGAGCTTAGTTTTTTTGGGATTCAGGAGGAGACAACATTTTAAGAACCATGACTCTACTATGTTAAATACATTCTGAGTTAGGGATTGCAGTTCAGGTAATGATTTAGCTGTGCAGATTAGTGTGGAATCATTTGCATATTGTATACAGATAGCTAAAGGAATAGCTAAGTAAATATCATTAATAAAAATAAAGAATAAGAGATGACCTAAAAATAGAGTCTTGGGGGACACCCAGTGTCACTGGCAGGTGGGATGATAGATTATTCTGCCAGAGAACAGCCTATTGCTAAGGTAAGAGGTGAACCATTTTACCACCAATGTGTCAAGAGAGAGGGATTTGAGGATATTTATAAGCAATGTATGGTTTACCGTATCGAAAGCTTTTGAAAGATCAATAAATAGAGCTGAGGAAAGAAGATTGTTGTTGCGGTTACTGTGGATGGTATCTGTGAAAGATAAAAGGGCAGTAGTGGTACTATGGAATGGCCTAAAGCCATGTTGGCTCTTAGCTAGTATTTTTTGTTGGTTTAAGTGGTGTAAAAGCTGATAATGAATGCATTTTTCCATTATTTTAGCTAAGGGGATAGTAGGGCTATGGGCCGATAGTTAGAATATTCATTTGAATTACCACCTTTGTGTAGGGGAATAATGTGTGAGATTTTCCAGATGGCAGGGATAGTTCCCTCACTAATGGTTCTGTTTATCAGGATGGATATAGGATAAGCTACTGCTTTTTGCAGGTATTCAGCTGGGATTTGGTCAGCAGAAGGAGTACAAGGCTTAAGTTTTTGAATGAGTTTGTAAATGAAATTAGTTGAGATGGGTTGCAGAAGGAATTCCGAAGAGAGTTAGTTGTTGGGGTAGGAAGACTGGAACTGTCTGGGGATAGCTGACTGGCTAGTGTTTGGATGGCTTCTGTAAAGAAGGTATTGAAGGCATTATCCGTTTGGTTGGGAGTCTCATGATTTGCACCTATTGGGATTGGTGTACTGCAATGACCTGGGTGTAGGAGTCTATTGATACTTGCCCAGAATTTTTGAGGGTTATTCTGGTGTGTTTGCTGTATTTTACAGTAAAAGTTTATTTAGTCTAAGAGTATTGCTTTTTTGGTCATATTTCTCATCTGCCTAAATACTAGCTGATCTGATGAGGTTTTGGTAGTTCGCCATTTGGTCCAGGCTTTATTTCTGATCAGGATTTCCTGCCTTGTTTCTTGGGAGAGCCAGGGGGCTAGTTTTGACCTTGTTCTGATAGTATGCTTTAGTGCATGCTGGTCAAGGATATCTAAGAACCTGGAGTTAAAGTATTTGACAGCCTCTTCTAGTGGTAGGGTTTTTAGGGGAGACCAATTGCAAGCACTAAGTTCACTCTGGAACAGCCCTTGGTTGAAATGCTTGTTGGACCATATAGTTCTATACGATGCTGGGTGAGAGATGTCAATTTTCTGCCTGATTATGTAGGTCAAAGAGTGGCCACTAACATCATCAGGGAGAATACCAGCTTTGTAGGTTTGGTGGTAATTATTAATGAGAATCCAATCCAGGGTGCTTTCTTTATTGTTGGGTTTGTTAGTTCTTGTGGGGGAGGTGATGGTTTGCGAGAATCCATGAAGGTTAGTATGAGAAGTGGGGTGCACAGTATTAATGCACTTCCAGTCAATATGTAAGTCATCAAGGATAATAGTTTCTTGTGGGAAGGTTGATGAGATCTAGCAAAGAATATCCTCTAGTGAACTAATATTATTTCCAGGAGGCAAATAGACACATATGATATATATGGACTTAGTAGAGTTCTGCAGAATTTTAGAAATAAGAACTTCAGCATTAGTGTCCTTAGGTGGGTTGTAGGGTAAGGAGGTAACTTAGAGTCCATCCTTGAAGAGAATTGCTACTCCCCCCTCCCTTTCTTTTACTACGATCTAATCTTATAATATTATATCCATTAGAACTCAGAATGAAACACTAAATTAAGTGCATCAGAAAATATTTATACATTTCCTGTTGTAATGTCATATCTTTTAGAAATTCATTACAAAAGGAATTTGTTACCGTAGGTAAATTAAAAACATCAGGTGCTAACTAAATAAAATAAAATAAAATCAAACGGTTGCCACAAAAATGAATGAAAGCATATACAAATATATAATAAAATATGTATTATAATAATAAAAACATATATAGGCTTGCTAAATAAAACTGATGTGTTGATATAAACATATTTAAAGATAAACTAACTTAATATAAAAAATCCCTGTTACAAACATATGCTACCACTCATCTACCAATAGCTACACTGACTAAAACAATAAATAAATAAATAATTATAATACTAAAACCATTATACAAATTGTTCAATAATTTATGGATATAAAACCATCATCCATCCAATACATATCAACATTCTACATAATGCATACAAATCCCCTAACAATTCTTCCTAAAAAATCATAATCAAGCTGCCCTCAGTTTTAATACTGAGGTGATAGATATCATTTAGTCCTGGGGTTCTACTGACATCTAACACCAGGTTCCTCTATGGTTCTCTATATCTATTTTCATCTCCCAGGGTCCCTTCCTTAGGGTCTAGTGAAATCTCCACAATGACAAAAAATGTAAACTCAACATTTTCACATTGTTATGAGTATCTATATAGAGGGTTCTTTTCATCCTTCTTTTTGATGTCATATAGATGTTCATATATTCTTTTCCTCAAATTCCGCACTGTTTTACCCACATAAAATGAACACCCTTTGCAGATTGTGATATGCACTACATCCCTACTTTTACAATTATGATGTTTATTGTTATAAATATATTTGTTTCTACTAGAAATGCATACAAAATCTGCATTTGTTATATAAGGGCATTGTTTACAGAGACCACATTTATATGTACCAATTCATTTATGATTATCTCTGCTGTATTTATATCTCCTATTTTCTAGTATATTCTTCATATTTCCTCTTTTCTAAAAATAAAACTAACAGGTTCTGTAAAAATACCTGGAAGATCTGAGATCCTTGAAAACATGTTCCATTTTTTTAAATAATATTTTTAATCAAATAGGCATCTGAATTATAATACATAATGACATCACCATCTAAATGAATACCTTCATTCTCCTTCTCATATATATTAATGTCATTTTCATTTAAATAATCAGTTATTGATTCACCTGTCCCGTAATATAGGTGGGTATCTAGTAATTCTGCCTTCTTTAATATTTTTTCAAAACATGACTCACTACAAGATCTGGATACTTTCTTTCAAGAAACATATCTTTTACTCTCTCACATTCTTTTACAAAATCATAATCATCTGAAATCATTCTTGACATCCTACTAAACTGACCTTTCACTATGCTCGTCTTCTGTTTTAATGGATGTTCACTTGCATAACACAAGTGCAAATTAGAAAAGGTTTTGTTTCTGTATAATGTAGATTTAAACTTTTTACAGTGACTTTATGTATTGTCACATCTAAACAATTAACCTTATCGTACATGATGTTTTGTGTAAATTTTAGTAATGTGGTAGAATCCCCTGTATATTTAATAAATTCCGCTAACATCTTTTCAGTATCTTTTCAAACTATACATATATCATCTAAAAATGCTTGTAAATGTTCCAACAATTATCAAAATGTAAATTTAAAATAAACATTTTTTTCCTCCTCACATATTAAGGAGCATATTCTCAAATACTGGAGCACATAATGCCCTCATAGCTATCCCTTGGACCTGTGTATAATATTCACCTTTAAAGTATATAAAATTATTCTTTAAATTATATCCATAAATTCTATGATTAATTTAACTTCTTTCATATCCAGATATTGGTATTCTATTAAACTTTCCTCAAACTAGTCAATACCTATACCATGAGGTAATGCTGTATATAATTTAGTTAAGATGATGATACGCTCCATAGCTTTGCAGACTAGGCTAGTTAGACTTATAGGGTGATAGTTTCTGGGGTCCGTTGTGGCACCACCTTTGTGGAATGGGACCACTGTTGCTGTATGCCATTCCGTGGGTACATATCCTGTAGTAAGGCTGAGATTGAACAGTGACTTTATGTGAGGGTTCAGTTCGTCTTGGAGCTCATGTAAGACGCAGCCCGGGACACTGTCCGGTCCCATTGATGTTGTGTTTTTTGCTTTGGAGAGGGCAGCTCTCACCTGTGCATCTGTGGTGTCAGGGAGGCTACACTCTGTTGGGATAGACATTTGCTCTTTTGGCGGGGGGGGGAGTTTACACTGAACCTGTCTGCCAGGATGTTGGCAATGTCTGTGGGTTCAGTGTATTTTTTGTCATTTTGCACTAACTCAGAGCATATCTGGGAGTTGCCACCCAGGTTCCTGACATAACTAAAGAAGGCCTTGGGATTATCTTTAGCGTCTTGTGCAATTTTTCTTTCGAAGCTGGCCTTAGATAATTTTATGAGGGATCATAGTTTCTTGCTAGTACTGATCAGAGATGCCTTCCCTTTTTGGGATTTTGCTCTATCATGTAGTAGCTTCCTCCTTCTGTTGTATAGCTTATTTATGGCTAGGGTCCACCAGACAGGTCTCTTGCCTTTGGAGGAGTGAGTCTTGGTTTTATTTGGGATAGCATGATCCATGCATTCCTGTAGGTATCCATAGAGTGCGTTTTTAAAGAATTCTGCAATTTGGGCCATATTTTCCACTGGCCTGGGGGCTTTGAAGGATTTCACCTCAGTTTTGAGAAGTGTGAAGTTTGCTTTTGAGAAGTTCTTCACCATGCTTTTCTTGGCCAGGGTTGGGGACAGGATATGGATGTCCAAAGAGATTAATTTATGGTCAGATCTTACCAATGAGGGGTATACCTCTGGTATGGAACATAGAGTCCCCATGTTGGTGATGATCAGGTCCAACATGTTTTCCCCTCTTGTGGGAGTGGTGACCAGTTGTTCCATAGCATTTGAGTTTATAAATTCTAGGAAGCGTTGGGCGAGGGTACTGGGGCTTGAGTAGTGCTTCCAGTTTATGTTTGGATAGTTGAAGTCACCCAATGTGATGATGTTTGGAGAGACCTTCATATTCTCCAGTGTTCACAGGAAAGCTGAGTGGGGTTCCTGAGTTTGGGCGGGTGGTCTGTAGCAGGCTACAAACTGAAAGGCAGTTTTGCCCACTGTTAGTTGCACATGGATGGTCTCTGATGCTTTGTGCAGTGCCACTAACCTGGAGGTGTGAGTATCTTTGATGAATATGGATACTCCCCTCTTTTTGTGGTTCGGTCCAAGTTTTGGGGCCGAAAAGCATGGTATGAGGTATAACCTGGTAGTGCTGGGGTGCTCTCAGGAGCCTTGAACCAGGTTTGTGTTACTGCACAGATATCGATATTCTCAATACTGAGGAGAGCCTCGAGTGCATGCATCTTGAGGTTTAGACTTCTGGCGTTGAGCAGCATTACCCTTAGTTTCTTTTTTCTTGTGTTGTCTATGGAGGTAGGTTTGTCTTTTGAGCCTTGCCTAAAAAAGGCACTATGGGGGTGGCAAGAGCCTTAGCCAATATTTGAAAGCCCAGGGGTGACAGGTGCAAGCCATCCCTAGCGAAGCAATGTGGCTTGTCGAGCATGTCATCCCAGGCTGACAGACACTGGATCCCCTTTGAATGACACCAATACTTTAGTCAATTGTTAAAATTGATCATTTTGTCTTTAAACTGTGGCATCATTCTTGGTGAGGGTAAGATGCTACTCAAGGTCAGGGTCATACTGGCCTGGGCTACATGATCAGAGAGCTCCTCTATGTCTCTTTTCATGTAGTCCAGGGAGGTACATCTCAAGTCATTCACACCAGCATGGACAATGACGGAGTCATATTTGTACTTGCTTTGGAGTGACCTGAGTGCTTGTGTTATGTGGCGGATCCTGGCACCTGACAGGCAGCTTACAGTGAACTTCTACTTGTTCAGCGTGGTGATTGGAACATCAGTGTGTCTGACAATAGAGTCACCTATTACAAGTGTATTAGGTGTGTTGTTTAGCCTTAAGGGCTGTGACTGTGTGGCACACTGACTTTGTGAACTATGTGATACGTGGGTATTGTTGTGAGGTAGCGGTTGCTTGGATGTCTGCTTTGGAGGTCTCTGCTGCTTGGGAAGATTTTTATTTAGAGCCTCCAAGTATGTTTTTGTGCGTTTATTTGTTTGGTTTGCTGTTACGATAGGTCTATGTGAGACTGGATTTGTGATGTGTGTGGTTACCTTCTCCGCCTGACTGACTGCGCCAGTACTGGGTTGAGAGAGCTCAGCCTCCAGTTTGGCTATATAGTTGCATCTCTCACATATATTTGAGCTTGTTGGGAGGAGGAGAGGGTGGTCTGTGTACATAAGGCAGTTGTAACATTGCCTCAAGATTCCCAGATTCACCAGCTGGGCTGGAGAGTAAACCCGAAACTGACTTTTGGACATGCCAGAATAGTATAAGGAACTACTTTCTGATTTATCAAAAAGGACCAATAAGGAGCCAAGTACTTTAAGGGAGTATAAGAGGGTGTAGTGCTTTAGTTTATTAGTGCTTACTTATAAGATTACTTATACGAGCAACTGCAGGGCTTTAGAATGAAAATAGAGTGCTTACTTTGAGATTTAGAACAGTTCTAAGGGAAAAAGTGAAGAGCAGACTTTGTGGAGCCAGGAATACTTTAAACCCATTTAAGCGGCGCTGTCTGATGCTGCTCTATTCGCAAAATCATGCAAAATTGTGCAAATGCGAGTTTTAAGGCAGGCAAACTGAGAGAGATAAGAATTAACTCCTTTTCTTCTTTATCTAAGTTAAAAAAACATTCTTCTCTTTTTGGTAAAATGTTTCTCTAATTTCATTTTCTACTGTCACTACAAAGTTCTTTAATTGGGGTTGTATGGGTGGAGTATATATACTTTTCTTTTTAAATTTACTTTCATCTATATTGGTCCCATCATTTGGGTAAAGTAATTTGAAATTCAACTTTCTAATAAATTATTTCAAATCTATAAGTATCTTGCTTATGTCACAATGTTTATTTACATTACACTTAAAGTCTTTAATAAATAAATTAAAAAACTGTTTTATTTAATTCCAGGTCTACAATTAAAATTTTTTAAATTATTAAAAACAAAAAACATTAACTTCAATAACTTCATTATTTATAGCATTGCTTCTGGTAAGTGATTTATTTATTCTCCCATTCCTTCTGTTTCTCTTCTTTTGTCGTATTTCTTCCATCCTCTCTGATAACTGTGCTGGGGTCCTTGTTTCTGCCTGTTTTTCAGTCTCTCATATCTCTTTAGAGGGTTGATTATAAATGGTGATTAATATCTATCCTGTTAGATTGTGCTTCATTATAATGACTGTAAGTGTTATATTCCCTTCTATCCCTATTATAAAAATAATCAATACCTTCTACCTGATGGTGTGAATAAAATCTATGGTGAGAATTATGTGGTTTAGGGTAATTTCTATTTTCCTCATATTCTATTCTATATTTTTCTAATAATCTTCTAATGATCTGTACATATTTTTGATCAACATGTTTCAACACATCAAAACATTTTCTTTTCACTATCAACTGCAAATAGTAATCATTACATATTTTATTATTAATATTTTCAATATTTTGGTATATACCATCCATATCTAGTTCTTTTTGTCTTATAATAGCCTTCATAATTTCAAATCCACATTTGTCAAATATATTAATCAGGTTTTTATGGAATGCACTGCCTTCAACATAATATATTCATATTAGTTAGTATCTCTCTAAGTATGTATATATCAACACATTAATTTTATTTAGAAAGCCTAGATATGTTTTTTTATTATACTACATACTTTATTATATATTTGTATATGATGTTTTTCATTATTGTGGCAATTGTCTCATTTTATTGTATTTAGTTAGGCCTGATGTTTTTTATTTACCTATGGTAACAGATTCCTTTTGCAATGAATTGCTAAAAGATATGACATTGCAGCTGGAAATGTATAAATAGTTTCTGGTGTACTTCATTTAACATTTGATTCTGATGAAGTTCTAATGGTGGCACGAAAACAAGGGCAGTATTGAGCGTCAATGATAGAAAGTAGTAAATAGTCCTTGGAAGAAAGTTATATCTTTGTTGGACACTCTGCGATAATCAATATTGTATCTCTGATAACTGATCTGTTATTTCTATATTTAATAACATACAGTGTATATAATTGAAAGTCAGGCTATTGTAAATATTGTATATAGTTGTTTAAAATGATATTTAAAAATATTATGTAAATGTTATTTTATTTGAAAATAAAAAATAATATTTGAGAAAAAAATGATAGAAAGTACATGTGGTTGGGACTGAATGCTAACTGGAAGTCTTTTTACTGTGATTTGTGGATTTAATAAAATAGTGTTAATTTTAACACTTTGTGTTGCATTCTGGGAAAATGTGTGTTCTACATGATGGAAACAGCTTTGTTGTCAAAAACATTGATATTGTACTGTTCACTGTTGTGTGGGCAGTAATGTGTAGCTAGCTTCTTTTCAACATTCTGACTAAATCACATTGTCCAAATTACATTCATAATTCCTTTCTTGCTTCATGCATTAATTATAGTTATTTTGACAGCTCCCAATCCTACCTGTGGCTTGTGCAGTCAATACAGAGGTCTGTAGAGTGCCTAGTATCATAGGTAGGGATTGAATCTGATAACATTTACCCGTCAGATGACTTTTTCAGACAGCAGTAGCTCATACACAGGCAGTATAAGTTATGACACAGTCAGAGGGTCACTGTTTTTCAAACTATTGTCCTACAAGGTAGGCCATCCATATCACTTATGATAGGAGAGTGCTGTAAGCCCTTCAAGGGTGTTCTTCATGACTCAACTGATATGTATATTTCTGAGATGTCCATGATTAGCATGCATCTCTCTGATACCTTTCCTGGTATGCATTCTAAAATGACATTATGCAAATGTTTATTAAGTCATTTATTGCTCGCAGGTATTAACTATTTCCAAAATAATTATGCTATGCATTGCATGCCTTCATCCAGCCATTTCTTTATTACTGCAAATATTTGCGTCATAGTATGCAGCTTAATTGCAGATAAGGGCTTCTATAAAATGCTTCTTATTGTATGGCATGCTGCCAGAACTACAGAAAATGTGACTGGTCCTTTGTTACAACAATGTTTTGTATATTGGTCCTGTTGAATTGCTGTTATGTTATTGCTCCCTGTAATTCCATGTGAGGATGCCTAGCATAACAATGTCTGATGGGTGCAAATTCTCAGTGGAAAACTTGTTATCACGAAATGTCTTAAAATCTGTGTTGTCATTTGCCAGTTCATCATCTTCTTTCAGCTGTTCCCGTTAGGGGTCACCACAGCGGATCATCTGTTTACTTTTCTTCCTGTCCTCTACATCTTGCTGTGTCACACAACTACCTGCATGTCCTCTCTCACCACATCCATAAACCTTATCTTAGGCCTTCCTCTTTTCCTGTTACCTGGTAGCTTCATCCTTAGCATCTTTTTCACAATATACTCTGCATCCCTCCTCAGCACATGTCCAAACCAATGTAATCTTGCCTCTCTGGCTTTGTCTCCAAACCTTCCAACCTGGGCTGACCCTCTAATATACATATTCCTAATCCTGTCCATCCTCATCACACCCAGTGCAAATCTTAACATCTTCAACTCTGCCATGTCAAGCACTGACTCCTGCCTTTTTGTCAATGTCACTATCTCCAACCCATATAGCATAGCTGGTCTCACTACCCTCTTGTAGACCTTCCCTTTCACTCTTACTGGTACTCGTCTGTCACAAATCACTCCTGACACTCTTCTCCACCCACTCCATCCTGCCTGTACTCTCTGCTTCACCTCTCTTCCACACTCACCATTACTCTGAACTATTGATCCCAAGTATTTAAACTCATCCACCTTCCCCACCTCTACTCCTTGCATCCTCACCATTCCTCTATCCTCCCTCTCATTTACACACATATAATCTGTCTTAGTCCTGCTGACCTTCATTCCTCTTCTCTCTAGAGCATATTTCCATCTCTCCAGGGTCACCTCTACCTGTTCCCTACTCTCACTACAGATCACAATGTCATTTGCAAACATTGTAGTCTACAGGGACTCCTGTCTGATCTTGTCTGTCAACCTGTCCATCACCATTGCAAATAAGAAAGGGCTCAGAGCTGATCCTTGATGTAATCCCACCTCCACCTTAAATGCCTCCATCACTCCCACCGCAGACCTTACCACTGTCACACTACCCTCGTACATATCCTGTACCACTCTTACATACTTCTCTGACACTCCCGACTTCCTCATACAATACCACATCTCCTCTCTAGGCACCCTGTCATATGCTTTCTCTAAGTCTACAAAAACACAATGCAATGCCTTCTGACCTTCTCTGTACTTCTGCATCAACACTCTCAGAGCAAACATCACATCTGTAATGCTCTTTCCCAGCATGAAACCAGACTGCTGATCACTAATCATCATGTCCCTTCTTAACCTAGCTTCCACTACTCTTTCCCATAACTTCATGCTGTGACTGATCAATTTAATCCCTCTGTAGTTACTACAGCTCTGCATATCACCCTTATTCTTAAAAATTGGCACCAAAACACTTTTTCTCCATTCCTCAGGTCATTTGCCAGTTATATATGTTTATATAATAATAAAACACAAATGGACAACGGGAAGAAAGAACTGATAAATGAAAAAAGTATTCCCGTAACAGACTCAATGAAGGCTGTCCCAAAAACATCACCAAAGTGCCAGTTCAACAAATCAGACTCTTCAGTCCAAAGATATATTTCCACAAGATTTAATGAACGAAAAACATAGAGCATAGGTTAAGCGCTTTCATTTCCAAAAAACGGAAACTTCTTCAGAACAACGCAACATCCTGTTTATATAATAAACATTTAGCATTTACATTACTATACAACACTTGCTCATCTGTTGCATGTTTATAGGTGATAAACCCCTTTCCTATGGGTGCCACTGACATTTATTTGCAAAGCCATGTCAATTTCTGATGTGCATAGCACAACAGGTATAAGGTTCATTTGCTCTTGTGCATGTATGCTGGGGTGGAGAATACAACAGTGGTGTCAGCTTGCAAGCATATTCCCTGTATATCCATCTCATATGTAATAAAAGCAGTCTATGCATTTATCCCATAATATATCTCCTGTCCTTACTGTTATCTCAATTTATTAACATGTATATCCCATTTTAACTCCCCTTTGTTACACAATGCAGCTTTATATCCCTCTCATATCCTTTGTGAGCATGTCCATTTTTAGTTACATGCATAAGTCATGTATTGTCATTAACATTAATTATCATTACATCAGTATGGCAGGATTTATGTTAAAAATGTTCCTTTGACACTTCAGCAGATTTGCCTGCAGTATATGACTACACTTTACCCATTTCCCCTCCCCGGTTAATTTTTTATGCAGTATAACATATATTTGTATACAATTCTCCCATTTCACATATCCTCCTTCAGAATTATTTCACTGTATTTGCTTTAATATTTCAGCATGTGTTCATATATTAGGTTTGCCTAGAGGCAAGCCATTTTGTTTACATCCTGTGCTCATGACTGCAAGCACCACTCCATGGCTGGAAAAACCATTGCTGGTCACAAAGAACATGCTTGCAAATGTGTAGGCACCTTGAACAGCATGCATATTCAATCCTAGGGCACGTCTTTCATCTTTGTTGCTTTTCACATTGTTTAGCTACTGACAGCTTATCTTTTGACTATTGAGACTCCATTTCTTTTTAACTGTTATAGCTTTCTCTCCAGCTTTATTTTATACTCATTTTCTAGACATTTGCTTCCAAGTATAATTATTTTGCATTTTTACATTCATTTCAAGCTGCCATATTTAAACCAGTGCATAAATATTAACGAGTCACTTTTTGTCTTTTCTTTAAAATGTGCTTTTGGTGCTATTTAAATGTGTGTCATTTAAAAAAAAAACAAAACAAGCAAACAAAAAAAAAAAAAACATTTCATTCTTAGCCTAGTAACAAGGTTACAGTTTAATTTCTGAACTTATGTACTGGAATTTGATAACTGGTATGCTGGTCTAAAGACTGCTTTCAGCCATGACCAGGGCTTTAGAGAAGCAGTATAACAAAGAACAGACAAATAAAATATCTTGTAGCAAACAAATAGATTATAAAAGATGCATGTTGAGTTTCAAAAAGGTACAAGCTCAATTATACAGAAGAAAGACAGCAAACAAAGGCACAGCATAAGTAGAACTGATTGACAACAACAAGGTTACCATTGACTAAAAGTAATATCAAGTTATCACATCAAATGCAGTTTTGAACATAGTCCATTGCAGCATTTAAAGGACCGGATGAAATTATTCAGAACATATTTATTTATTTACAATATGTATAGTACTTACAGTGGCGGCCATGGTGGTGCAGCGGTTAGCGTTGTAGCCTCACAGCAAGAGGTTCTCCGGTTTGATTCTCGGCTGGGGTGCCTTCTGTGCGGAGTCTGCATGTCCTCCCTGTGGTCGCATGGGTTTTCTCCGGGTGCTACGGTTTCATCCCACATCACAAAGACATGCAGTAGGTGGATTGGACACTCTAAATTGGCTCTAGGTGTGAGTGTGTGTGTGTGCCTTCTGTGGAAGGTTGGGTGCCGAGCTGGCAACTCAACACCATAAAACTCCACTGCCAATCATGAGCAGACAGATGATCCACTGTGGCGACCCCTAACCGGGAAAAAGCCAAAAGAAGAAGAAGAAGAAGATGTATAGTACTTACAGTAGATTCCCTCTTATCTGATCTCACTGGGGCTGGACCTTAGGCTGGATAAACGAATGAGTAGTTAATCAAAAAATGCATACAAAATAATATTTATAGGTTATAAAGCAGCTAGAATAACAGGATTTGTGTTAGTTTACATTTTTCTAGTGACTATGAAGTCTAAAACTTAAATGACTGTCATTATTTAACCCAGAGGAAGAGGAAGTGTTATTCTTCTCTGTTGTCTTTTGCTGGAGCTATGGCAGAAATTTGATGGATGGTTAGAGTGAAGGCTGGTTAAAGAGAGGCAGGATAAGAGGGAGTCTACTGTACTGGATTCTAAGAGAAGCTCTACCGAAATTCTAAATCCTTTAAGATTAACCAGGAACACTTCTGGAAGCACCATTAAATTGTGAAAACTACGTGCGTGACTTTGTTGTGTTTATTTCCAGCTTCAGTGGTTCCAGCAATTTGTTTTTTTTTTAATTTGTGGTTTATTCATTGGTTTTTGCTTATCAAGGCTTGAGCTGAACAAGCTGGCTTTATTATAGCTGGAGCACAAGCTGAATCCAGTTCCAGTTCTAGTTCCACTTCCTTGGTTGATTTTTGGAAGGAAAGAGATGCAAAGCTGGCCTCTGGAGATCCCTGGTCCCTGGGAGAATCAGACCTGAATGAAGTGGATTTCATTCAATTAGAACGCCTTCTTACCAAAGAGGTAACTTTGTTTTATGATATCAGGCTTAATTCCCAGGGGCCTGAGGGTTGATCGTTTGCCTGCATTCGATTTCTCACATGATGAAATTGACCTTCTAGAGGAATGGAAATGCATTTCCTTGACTTGCACGTTGGGTTGGTTGAAAATTCTGATAAAAAGAAATATAAGGCAATGAGAGAAAGTACAAGATGAGATCTTGCAGTTGCAGGAACGGCTGTATAAATCTGTTCCTGTTGCCTTTTTTAATACCAAGCTTAAAGAGATTCAAGATCATGTGTGCAAAGTTGAGGAGGCTGTTGTCAAAAGAAACAAAGATAAACTTGAATGGGACATTAAGGACTATAAAAACAACTTAATTTTCTCTTGGCAACAGAGAACAAGAAGAGGTAGGTCCAATAGCATTCAGAACAAGAATAAATCTTGAGTCTCGTGAGATTCCTTGGCCTCCTCTGTTGAAAGGGTGTCTAGTAGCGAAAAGAACATCTCCTTTGAAGAGTTGAATCTAGCAGGAGGCAGTTCACAGGAGCAGCTCTCTATATCGCAGCAACCAAGAGGTCATGGCCAGAGGTGACAAGGATGCAATAACAACAACAGTGGTGATGGCAATAGAAAGAAAAGGAACTAATTTTGATCAAAGTTCTTTTGGGGACTGTTTTCCAATTTCTAATTTGAACACTTATTTCATGCAGGTATGTGTTACAACAATGTACTCAGGACAGCGAGTCGAATTTGAAAATAATTAATCTGTTTGATCTGACTTTGAATAGTAACACTGAAGCAGTATTTTTAAAGGGTACAAAATTTGTTCCAATGCATTTTCCTAGTTTGGTAGACCTTTTTCTTTGAGGTAGGCTGATTCTGTAGAAAATTACATTTGAAAGTATAATTTCACAAATGTGCATGTATTTTGAACATTTCTGGAAGCACCATTAAATTTTGGAAACTATGTGCGCGACTTCGCTGTGTTTATTTCCAGCTTCAGTGGTTCCAGCAATTTGTTTTTTTGAATTTTTGGTTTATTCATTGGGTTTTGCTTAACCAGGATCTCCATTCAAAAGTCTAACCCATCCATCGATCCATCTCTCCATCCATCCATCCATCCATCCATCCATCCATCCATCCATCCATCCATCCATCCACAGCTCCTTTTTCTAATTTACCACATGGGGTTTTGTGTGTCACTTCAACATTGACAATTTCCTAAAGTCAAGGTTCACACTGTCTAATGAAGGTGTAAAACTTTTATGATTAACTAGAATCCATAAAACAGTTACAGTCAGCTTCATTTTAAGGTGCGCTTTCAGCTTTACTTTGAATTCTTTTAGTAAAATCTGTGACCTTTTGTCAGCTGGCAAGTGATTCCATATGTCAGGTCCTAGCTTAGAGAATGTTCTTTTGCCAATGCAGGTACCAAATTTTGATCTAGTAAGTAAAACACTTTCTTCTTGCGTCACTCTGAGGGTGTAGGTAGGTTCACTTATTTGACGTCTGTTATTCAGTGGTAGGCAGTGACTTAGTATGATTATTTTGAAAATGAATGCATTTAGCATAAACAAAGCCCTATTTTGTATTGGTAGCCAGTGTAGCCTACCAAGTAAGTCATAATGGTATCTGTTATAACTATTCTAAAGGGCAAAGTGATGCATTTTGTTTTCAATTATTTGGAGTTTTATGTTTGTCAGTATTGTAGTCGGGATTAAGAGAGGAGGTATATAATCCAATTTAGAAAGCAAAGTATTTTTAGCTAAGGATTGTTGTGTTCTTGGAGGTAGAAGGTTGAGGATAATAGTCTACTAGGAGATAGATTCCTGTTGTCCAGTACTGAAATGTATATGCACACAACACCTAAAGGTCTTTATGTATAAGATCACTTGTTAATTTGAAAGGAACAACCCCACTACTGACTACTGTCGGGCCCTAATAATTGGCATTCTTTCACCTGAGTAGACTTCAGTCAAAATAACCATGCATACCCAATATGTCTAGGTGATCATAATAGCACACACATGCAGATAAAACTGGAAGAAAACCTTTTAGGTTTTATTATGTCAAATGTTTAGCTAAAGTCTAATTAATCAATGTTGCATGTACTTTTCAGAAGTAATGCCCTGGTTCCTAGCCAAAGAATTATATTTAATTTCATCAATCCCAGCATTCCAAATACCTTCCATATGTCACTGAAAAATGTGCAGAGTATATACACAATGCAATAAACATTCTTTATTCACATGCTGGTCCTCCATTCTCATGAGTAATTTTCCTAAGCAAGTTCCTAACTGCATTTTAGAAGAGATAAACACAGGTACCAAGACTAAATAAAAACAAAACTTTTACAGTATAAATTGGTTGCACTTTTGCAGTTATTATCATTTTTATATTAAAAAAGATTCTATTTTACAGCTTGGAGTGACACTAATCCATGCTGCATTTAGTGGTGTATGCTTGATGTTTTCAGTTAATCTAAAATTATTTCCTATTTCTAGTCTCCTCAAAATTGAATTTGAACTGATCCATCAAGGTTTTCAGCCTCTATAATCCACTGACTATAGTGAAGTGGGATCAGATTTGATATGTCCCAGTCATTTGCACCTTTGATCTCCTGTGAGTTGTTATAATTTATTTCTCGTATGGCACTAAGAACCTTCTCAGTCAGCCCCACTGACTTGTATACCTTAAATCTGTTTTTATTTGTTTCAGCACCATTTCCTCACAGACAGGACAATTAACAAACTCATTATTTTAAGCAGTTATACTGTCAGTCTTTTTTATTGTCAAATTGTCCCATAAACACTGAAAAAAAGTATTAATATATGCCTTTTCACCATATTTTTCCTTCCTAGATTACTAATATTTGATTTAGGTACACTACAATTACTTTTGCCTTTCTCTTTTATCTTAAGTATACATAAGAAAAAAGAAGTTATGTACTCATCATAAAGTTCCATGTTTGTTGTTCATAATGTTGCCTTCATTCTTGATGGTTGGGTTCGGAACTAACCATCGGTACCGACTCGGCCACATACTAAAGCTCGAGAGCTTTCACTGGCTTGAGACTATACCCTATCTCAAGATGCCTAGCGACTGTTACCCAGACCTCATTTGAGAGAAACTAATCACTAGACTATGCAACCCAGTATAATAAATACAACAGATCCTCTGCCCATATTTCCTAAGGTATGAAGGGAATCAGGAAACGTACAGCCAATTTCAGAAAATTCCTCTCAATCCTCCAGGAAGGGGGAAGGAGGGTGGGATGCAAGAATGAAGGTGGAATTATGGACAACAAACACGGAACGTTATGTTGTCCTATCTCTCCTTCATTCCTGATGGTTGAGACAGTGTCCCCAGCACCTTCATTCTCGAGTGGCTCAAGGGAATAAACTCTTCAGAACAGTGGAACCAAAGGATGCCCTGCTCCGGGAGGCCACATCTAATTTGTAATGAGTGAAGCAAAGGTATGAGGGTTAACCCATGTAGCTGCAGCACAAATTGAATCCAAAGGAAGCCTGGCTTGAATGGCAGTGGAAGTCGACATAGCTGTAGTTGAATGACCTCTAATTTTTCCTGGCAGCTGTTTACGCTGAGAGTTATAGACATAAGTAATAGTGTTTGTAAGCCATTTTGACAAGGTAACTTTTGAAACTGAAGTTCCTTTTCTGTTTTCTAAAAATGAAACTAACAGTTGGTCAGATTTTTTAAATTTCTTTGTCCTATCTAAGTAAAAGTGGAACTGCCTATGGACATCCAAGTGGTGAAGGTTGTATTCTGCCCTGTTGCCATGATTGGGGATAAATACAGCTAGCTTAATAGACTGATTCAGATTGGCCTCAGAACATACTTTTGGCAAAAAGGAAGGATTTGTCCTGAGAGGGACTCTGTCTTTGTGGAAAATCAAATCGGGAGGATGGATAGACAGAGTTTGCAGTTCCCTCCTAGTGGAAGTAATGGCTGTTACAAAGATTGTCTTCCAAGATAAGAACTTTAGTGGACAAGAGGAGGCTAGTTTGAATGGCGGGAGAATTAAAGAAGATAACACTGAGTTTAGATCCCAAGGAGGTGGTGTTTCTCGTATGGGAGGTCTTAAAAGGAATGTACCCCTCAGAAAGGCTTTGCATAATCTGTGGGACATTATATTAGATCCCATGTCTCCTATGTGATAGTTTGATATGGCAGCTAGTTGTACTTGTACCATGGCTGCTGCTGCTCTCCGATTAAAGGTTTCTGTTAAAGATTCCAGAATTGCTGGTATAGGGGCAGTAAAGGGGTCTATATGATTCTTGTCAGCCCAACAAGTAAATCTCTTCCATTTGCTTGCATAAAGTTTCCTAGTTGTATTCTTGTGAGATGAAAGCAGAATGTGTCGCACTGCTGGGGATAGTTCTGGAAGCCTGGCTAAGACGGGAAGTGGAGTAACTAAGCTGTCAGCTTGAGGCTTTGAAGAGAGGGGTGGGGTGTTCCTGACTGATGAGTCAGAAGATCCGGCATTGGGTCCAGGATCCAAGGCTCCTCCTGAAGATAGGGCCATGGAAAGGGGAACCATATCTGATGAGCCCAGTAAGGAGCAATGAGAATCAGCATGCAACTCAATGATTTGGCTTCCTGGAGAACTTTGGGTATTAATGGAAATGGGGGTAATGCGTAAAGAAGTCCCGGGGGCCAATCGTGAACAAGTGCATCCCAGAGGGGGGATTAGGGAAAAGTAGCTGCTGCATTTGAAGTTGATGGATGTGGCAAAGAGGTCGCAGCAAGGCTGGCCCCATTGGTGAAAAATTTGGTTTGCAGTTTCCTGTTTGAGGGACCACTCATGCGGCATAAGAATTGCCCTGTTTAGCCTGTCTGCTATCACACTGGATTTCCCCAGGATGTGCATTGGAACCAGAAAACATTGAAAAGATATTGTTCATTGCCATACTCTTTGAGCCTCTCGACAGAGTGGGTAGGATCTGGTTCCGCCTTGTTTGTTGATGTACTAAACCACGGACATATTGTCTGTTTGAATCTCAACTGTGCCTGTTGGAAGAGAGCGCTGGAATGATTGCAACACCAGAAGCATTGCTCTCATCTCTAGGACATTGATGTGTAAGTGGTACTCGTGTTCCTGCCAAGTCCCTTGGACACCCTGTCCCAGATAATCCCCCCCCCACCCTATCTGGGAAGAGTCCGTGGTTACTATAGCTACTGATTGGGGAAGGACAAATGGTCTGCCTTTCATTACGTACGTGGACCAAAGCCACCAGCATAGGTCCCTCTTGCAGGTGTCTGTAATGAGGATCTTGTGTGGTATGGATAACTTCTGCATGGACCACTGAGCAAAGAGTAGCCACTGTAATATTCTCATATGTAGATGGAATAGTGGTACTAATATTATTGCCGCTGCCATTGAAGCCAGAATCTTGAGGACAAACTTTGCCTGTACTTTCTTCTTCATGAGCAAGATTGACACCTGATGGTGTAGCATTAGTATTCTTTCATGACACAGTTTTGCTACCACGTCTTTTTTGTTTAAGTCTGCCCATATAAAAGTAATATGCTGTGAAGGCAACAAGGCAGATTTGAAATTTATGGTAATGCCTAGCTCTGAGCAGAGTTGAATGGTGGTGTCCCTTTGCCTGAGATAGTAGATGCTTGGTGGTGGTGGTCAGGATCCAGTCGTCTAAGTACAAAACATCCAGAATCCTAGAAGCCTCAGCCATGACTACTTCCATGCATTTGGTAAACACTCTGGAGATTGTAGTGAGACCAAAACACAAAGCTCTGAATTGGTAATGACTGGCTCCCAGCTGGAAGTGTAGATATCTCCTGGATTGTCTGTCCATCTTTATATGGTAGTATGCATCTTGAAGATCTATGGAGCACATTCAGTGGTCTTGTCCCAGAAAAGGGAGTATAGACTGCAGTGTGACCAACCAGAACTTCGCTTTCTTTACAGACTTATTCAGTTTGCTGAGATCCAGGACTAGCCTCCAGTCCCCTGTCTTCTTTGGAACTAAAAAGAACCTTGAATAAATTCCAGATCCAATTTGGTCTGTGGGGACTTTTTAGATGGCTCTTTTTTCTAGCAACTTTTGGATTTCTAGAGTTGCGTGATCCCTTTGACCAGGTAGAATGTCTAGGATTGATCTTGTTGGAGGGGGTGCAGAAGAGAAGGGTATGATGTATGCCCTGGATATAATCGACCATACCCAGTTGTCTTGAGTGATGTTGAGCCAGGCCTTTGAGTAAAGTGATAATCTGTTCCCAACTGCCTCCAGAGGTGGACAATCAGGCCTCCTTTCAGGAGTGCTGGAAGGGCCTGCCAGAAAATGTGTCTCTTTCACCCTGGTTCTGCAGAACCCCACTGCCACGAGCATGGCATCTTCCATTATTATTTCCCCCTCTGCTCCTCTGGAGGAAAATTCACCACATGCCTCCAGTGAAGCTCTCTGGGATTTCCAAAACAACATTTTTCCACCCTTCTGGCCTTTGGGATAAGGCCTTCAGGGGGTGGAAAAACTTAGTCCCACAGCAGACAGAGTTTTTCCATCTTGTTCGCACCTGGTAAGAGTCTCTTTAACCTTTGGCCCAAACAAAGACAAGCCGTCAGAAGGGGCTTCTATAAAGGAAGACTTAAAGGATTCGGCAAACTTGCAAAGTTACATCCAGGAATGCCTCCTTAGAGCTATTCCTGTCCCTGCTGCCCTACTCACTCCATCAGCTGCATAGGAGATGAAGTGCATGGAGGAGTTTACTACAGAGTTTAGAGTCGCAAGCTGAGAGTTTACCTTGTCTGGCACCCCTTCAGGTGTAGCACCCTGGAAGGTATCTCCTAGCTCCTTCAGGAGATCCCTCTGAAGTCGGGTAAAATGGGATAAATAGTTCAGCCACCAAAGAGTAAAGGCTGCTGAACAGAGCATACGCTTCCTGTATCTGTCCATCGTTTGAGACTCTTTAGTCTGCGGATGGACAGATGAAGAAGTTTCAGCTAATTCCTTCTTGGTGGCTGCTGCCACCACTATAGCATCTACTGGGACACCTCTGGTCAAGAATTGCTTATAATCAAGGGCAGTAATACATTTTGTTGGACCTCCTTTGAACAGGTTCCATGGATTCTGGAGAGCCCCACGCCTTTTGACTGACTACGCCAAGGAGTTGGTTGAAAGGCAGAGACACCCAAGAGGTAGAGGGTCAAGAGCCAAATGTCTCCAGGTATACAGACTCATCTTCAGAAGGGGAGAGGATCTTCCAGCAAACTCTCTGCTTCAGGATCTCTAAGATGTCTGAAAAAGAAGACATCCTCAGAGGGTGACCATGGGGACCCTTCTGAATCCTCTAAGTCTGTATCTGATTTGACAGACTCAGGGAAGTCTAGGTGTATCCTCTTACAGGTTCTCTTTTGAGGGACTTCCTCAGATGAATACTCTGGGGAGGTTTCAGAAGAGAGTGCCTCACCCATTGGGGCATCCTGGGGCATTGGCTCTCTGAGCTTGGGCTTGAGAGATGGTGTTGATGTTGACACTGGCCGTTCGGGGGAAGAATAGCTGGAGCTGAGGGTGGAGCAGTCTTCAGGGAGAGCACACACCTCATCACCTCAAAGGCACCATGATCCTGGTCTGAGGGAGCCTCCAGCTCTGAGGAACCAGAAGACCTCCCCCACGCCAAGAATGATGGCTCCAAGGCTGATGTGGGTGCTGAACTCACCTGCGCAGAAGCCCTGAGTGGAAGAGTCAGATCCAACAAGGATCACATTTGACTCCACCCCCCCCCCAGAGCTGGTGAGGGAGTGTCCGCTCCCAGATCCCTCAATGGAAGACAACATCGATGAGATTGGAGCAGAGGTCGAAACTGAGACACCAGGGATGGTTTTTGGGTCTGATGGTTCCACCACAAGGATCTCCAGGCACTCTGGCTCAGAACTCATCTGAGTCAAAGGAGGAATGGCAGGTAAAGCAGATTTGGTGGTCGGCTCCACATCTTTCTGGGCTGGGTTCAATACAATTTTTGCTACACCCGTTCCACATCATTGTCCGATACACTCCTGGATGATCGAGAGGAATGGATGGATGATCTGCACCCACCACTGATTGCAGCACAGGAGACTGTGGCACCGAATAGACTAGATCCAAGGATGGTGACTGGCTCCTTGTATGTCTCCAAGATGGCTCCAGTAACTCAGGAGGAACCGATGGAGACTTTACCTTCTCAGAACTGACAGATTCAGATCCGAAGTAACCTGTTTGTCTTGTCTCTTTGTCAGCTCAGAAACCAGAGCCGAAGAAGCTGATGCTTTAGAGGACTTGCCAGAAGATTTTCAGTCCTGATTCCCTTCAATAGCCCTTTCAAAAGACTCCATTAATAAGCCCCTGACTATTAACTTGTTTTTCTGCTTCTGCAGGACCGTTGAACTAAAGGCGTGACAAATAGATCAGGAATACTGCAGGTAAATGGCCCCCCAAACAATAAACACAGCTAGTGTGTCCATCTGTGATAGACATTTTTTGTGTGCAAGAGTCACAATTTTTAAAACTGGACTGTCTAGTCTCTTTGGTAGGATCTTTAGAAATCCTGGTAATCAGTCACAACCAGTAATTAGTCACAACCAGTACAAAAAAAGACACACTATAAAGTATAGTCTAACTCAATAAACTAAACCAACACTAGAAAAGAGAAAGACCAAATTTTTTTTTTTTTTTGAAGAAAGAGAGGGTTAGAAGAGAGGTCTCTAACTTTAATGACAGACTCCTCTAACCTGAGGAGATGCCTCTAACTCAAACAGCAAAACTTTGGAGGTTTAAGAAAAATCAGAAGAAAAAGAGCCCTCTAACTAAAAATGGGCTAAGAAAGAAGGGGGGGGGGGGCAAAAAACAAATCATCTAACTTCAACGGAATCATTTAAGAAGAAGCTGAATTTAGCCAGGATAAAGGAAAGGTCTGAAAGAACAATGGCCCACACAGAAGCAGCAAAAACACAGTGAAAGAACCTACAACCATGCTTAACAGGCACCCAAAAGAGTAAGCTAGCTAACAAAGCTAAATTATTAAAGATTTAAGCACTAGAAATCACCAAAAAGTAAAATATGAGAAAACTTAACCTGAGCCAGTGAAAAAGCAATCCCAAAGTAGCAAGTGGCAAACAAGATCTGGGAAACAGTTGGTAGGCATCTTGGGATAGGGTATAGCCTTGAGCAAGTGAAAACTCCCGAACTTTAGTATACAGTCGAGTTGGAACCAATGCTCAGTTCCAAACCCAACCATCAAGAATAAAGGCGAGATAGGACAACATAACATTGTTATGTTCGTATCCAAAGAACTCCATACTGATCTTATTTCGCCTCTGTTTTTCTAACGGCCTTTAACACTATATTATGTTTTCATTCATATACTCTCAAGTTGTCCTGTTGTACTTCCTTATACTTACTTTAACTTAATATGATTTATGCTTTAAGCTTGAAAGTATTGCATATGAGAAATGCATTAGTTTATTTAAATATGCAGTATAGCTGTTTCTGTAAAAGCAACCTTATTCTGCATTGTACTTCTTTCAATATGCCATCATACATAGTTGCATAATTTATTTTCTGATGCTCCACCCATAATGATAAGGCCTGATCTAGGTGGATATGAGTCACCAAGTCAATTACTGCTGTTTAGACAAAACAAATGATATTCTAGCTAATTCTAGTTCTCATAAAAAAAGAACATTTGACTGCAACTGACAAAATGCATTATGTAGTTTCTGTTTTGTCATAATAATTAGTTCTCTTACAGTATTTTATATAAAAAAGACAAGTCTGGTTTAGAATATTTACAATTAGCTGGAACTATTTTCTGTTTGGAAGATGCTTTCAGTTATAAGGCAAGATATTTTGCAATATTTGACAAACACTAGGCAGGATCTTTTCCATTGCAAAACTTTAACAGCCCACAGATAGCAACATTTGATGCCTCTCTGATGGTTGTTAATGCTAGGAGCATTAATAATAAAGTTTTTTTCATTGGAAAATTTGCTACGGTCCCACAAGATTGATGTTGTTATTGTTTGTGAAACATGTTTAAAGAACAATGACTGGAAACAAGTTCTGTCAGCGTATAAATGTTTTTACTGTAACAGACATTATAATAAAAAAATCAGGTGGAGGTGTTATAATAGGGATTAAAGATAGATATGAGACCTGTGATTATTACATGTTCAATGATAACACCAACGCTATAGACTGTGTAACTGTGACAATAAAGACAACCCTAGAACATATAACAATTGTTGGAGTGTATAGACCACCAAAGTCAAGTGCAGATGACCTAGATGAATTCATACATTTCTTACATGAAATACAGGAGGGAAGAATAATACTAACTGTGGACTTATTTTTACCAGAAACAGACTGGATTAATATTAATTCTACAGTGTTAGTAAGGAAATTATTTACAGCATATATTCAGGAACAAAAATTGCTTCAGATTGTAAAAAAAAAAACTACCAGGGGATGGAACATACTAGACATTGTTTGTGTTCCCAGAGAAATTACTGTAACTTCAAGTCAAATTTTACCACCATTGATCTGCAGTAATCATGGGGTTATAAAGGTTAATTTGTTGATAGATAATTCAGCCAAACTAAAATCTAAGCCAATGCACAGAAGGTTAATTACAGATTGTATGGAAGCAAAACAGTCACTATGTAAAACTAACTGGAGTGATGTGTTTAGCTGAAAAACTGTAGATGGAATGTGGAAAGTTTTGAAAGAGAAACTGAGTGCAAAAAATAAAAAAAAAATGTTTAACATCAGGATCTAGGCATACAACATCAAGCAGATATATTTCCATAAGTACAAGATATCTGATTAAGGTGAGAGACAAAAAATATAAGAAATGGAAGAGAGATCGAACTACAGCTTTGAAAACTGAAATAAATAAGCTGGACAAACAGATTAAGCATAGTGCAAGACCAGATCAAGAAAATTTTGAAGAAAATGTATTTAAAGATATTGAGCATAATAGGAAACCTTTTTATAGATACATACGATGTGGAAGGAGTAAAGACACACAAATTGATAAACTGTACAGATTCTAAAATTTATTCTCAGATACAACAGATTATAGATATATTTACATAATCTTATGCAAAACAGTTTGGCTCTACAAAAGGGATGGTAAGTTGTCCTAGTGACATCCAGGTAACCCCAGATACTGGAATCAAATTAGATTATATTGAAAAAGAACTCCGCAAACTGGATCCAAAGAAAACACAGGGAGGAGACGGAATTAGTAACAATGACCTGAGAACTCTTCAGCAAGAATGTACAGTACCATTATATTCATTATTCATTAGGTCATATAAATATGGGGAGATTCCTCAAGACTGGAGACATGCAGTTATTAAACCTGTTTTTAAGGGAAAGGGGAGTAGGACACACCTAGAGTCATACAGACCCTTAAGCCTTTCATGTTGTAGAAAAATAATGGAAAAGGTAATACTGGATAAGTTATTGTCAGAATTGGATAGGTTGGGACTTGAAATCATATATCAGTATGCATATGCTGAAAACAGATATATTACCACCTGTAACATGATGTTCTATAACAATATAATAACAACTATGAATTAAAAATTGTGCTGTGATGTAATTTATATAGATTTAACTTCATCATTTGACAGGGGCATACACATAACACTGATCAATAAATTAGTGCAACTAGGTATTGATGTACTCTTAATAAGATGGATAGCTGCATGGCTTACAAATAGGACATGGAAAGTATCATATAGCAACTGGACAGGCAAAATCCTTGGTTACAGTCAGGGTTTCCCACAGGGCTTTGTCTTATGGCCTTACTTGTTTAGATTGTATCTTTCAGAACTATGTTCTTCATCTGAGGTGTCCTACAGTCTATATGCAGATGACTTGAAATAGGGTAAACTGATTACATGTGTTACACATAAGGCATGTCTTCAAAATAACTTGACTAAATTGACTATTTGGGTGCAGGAGAATAATATGCTGATAAATACATAAAAATCTAAGCATATGAGATTTGGTAGGCATAAATTGAAAGGTGAATATTTACCATCAGTACACAGTGATTGGAACTGTGGACTCATCTAAGGGATTGGGTATATGGGTAGATTTAGCTATGAATTTTTTAATCATATTAACCAATTGATCAATGACAGTTATAGAATTATATGTTGTATAAAAAGATTTATAAAGTCTAGGAAGTCAAAAATAATGAAGTCATTGTTTGTTAATTACATTAGAGTCAAACTTGAGTATAGAATAACAGTATGGAAACCCTATAGGAAAACAAGCATGAGTAAACTGGAAAGGGTACAACAGAAGTATACAGAGGGTATCCATGGATGTGAACATGTAAGTTATTATGAAAGACTAAAATATCTGAACTTGTACAGTGTCTCTTGCAGATATCTAAGAAGAGATCTTATTCAGGTATATAGGGCATTTAGTGAGAACTACCTCTGCAAATGTTTGGGGCAACAAAAAGTACTAGAGAATCATCAGAAAACCTATGTAGGAGATGGCACAGGATGAAACTGAAGAATTGAAGAGAAGGTGCCACAGGAAGATGCTATAGAACTTTCTATTGAATGCACACAGAAAATGGAAAACAAGGGATGTGTCCTCAGTTTGGAAGAAAAGGAGTTAAGAGAAGAGCTGCTCAATTTAATAGACAAAGATAGATATATCAAGATCAATGAGAGAAGTAGACTGCAGAAGGTCAATAAAACTAAAAAAGTCAGAAGTCTGATAAAACAAATGAATACAGTAATTAGGACTGTCCATAGAGATCCATGTGATATAACAGAAGTAAACAGATGCACATTTATGCTATATATAACCTGACTGCTTGAATTTTACATTTAACAGCCCTTAAGATTTTGTATTGCCATACTGTATTGCTTTTGAAATTCTTAATTGTATGAAGTTTATGCCTGTACTTATCTTCAATACTCTGTAAGGCTATTGTATTGCACTGTTTTTTGGAGTGTTTCTCCCCGGGCCTCCACTGAAAATGGGCACTTCTTGGCCCAGTGGACTTCCCCGGTAATCAAACTGAAATAAATAAATAAATAAATAAATATAATACTGTGCTGCTAAATTAATAACTGATAAAGTTCTACCACAAGAACACAGGGTAGTGAGGGAAAGGAAGGGGAGAAATCGAATGCCATCATGGAAGTATTGAATAGAGAAAACTATAAAGCAATTTAGACAAGAAGGGTAACTCTTAGAGGACTATAGATGAGGGAATAGATCAACAAAAATGCTAAGAAAGATAGATGTGATTAAAGCAATGCACAGTATTAGAACAGACCAGGATCTATTGCAAATAACAAACTAAACATTTCAGCACAAGCAGAAAAACTTAGAAGATACACAGACAAATATAAAGGAAAAGTACAAAATAAGCAATTATTGATGACCCAAAAAAGTTTTATAGAGAATTGGGAAAAAAGTAAAAGGAATTGAAAGACCGCCAAAAAAAAGAGGACGTAGATGCATTTTGGAGAAGTATCTATGAAGATCCCATAGAACATAACAAAGACGCTAAATGGATAGAAGAAGTAAAAGAAAGACTAAGAAGTTTAAAGGTGCAAGATATAAAATGGGATGAAGTAACAGCCAGATAGATTGAGACAAAGTTAAGAAAAGTCTTTAATTGGAAATCCCCAGGCCCAGATGCAGTACCTAACTTTTGGTTAAAAGTATTAACATCTTTGCATGAGGATTTAGCCATAAGTAAGAACTATTCATATGTCCACCCTGAACAGACATCAACCTGACTAACAACAGGCAAAACAATGTTCCTTCTTAAGAGTGAACCTGCAAGCTACCCTAAAAATTGTAGACCAATAACTTGCCTTCTGATGACATATAAACTATACACAAGAATTGATGCCAACAATAGTCATTTAGAAGAAAACTCAATTATGGCAGTAGAACAAAAGGATAATAAAAGGAAGTCATATGGAACAAAGGATCATTTGTTGTTACATAAAGTCATACTGGAGAACTGTAAAAAGGGGAAGAATCTAAGTATGGCATGGATTAACTATATAAAAAACATTTGATAGTATCCACATTCATGGATAAAAGAGTGCTTAAAAATGTATAAGATACACTCTGCACTAATTGACTACATTACAGTGACCATGAAACAGTGGCAGACTACTTTGCAATTAAGCCACAATAAAGGACAGATTATTATCCCAGGGATAAAAATTCAAAGGGGTATATTCCAGGGTGACTCTCTGTCACCGTTGCTATTCTGCCTTGCCATTAACTCATTAAGCTGTTTACTTAACAACTTAGGCCATGGCTACAATTTGGCTCCTAAAAAAAAAACAAAGTGTAAAGACTTCTCATCTTCTCTTTGTTGATGATTTAGAACTGTATAGCTCATCAGATGAGGAGCTGAAAGCACAGCTGCAGGTTGTCACTTTTTCAGATGATATAAGAATGACATTTGGTCTTGATAAGTGTGCAAAAGCAACCTTTAAAGCAGGAAAACTGCAGCACGAGGAAAACATCAGTTTGGGACAAGAATGTGATATAAAAGAACTTGAGCAAGAGACAATATATAAATACTTGGGAAGTGATGAAGGATCAGCAATAAAAGATGAACAAATGCAAATAAAGGTTAGTAATGAATACTTTAGAAGACTTAAATTAATTCTGAAAACAGCATTGATATCTAGGAACAAAATCCAAGCTGTAAATTAATTTGCTCTTCCTGTCCTAACTTACAGTTTTGGATTAATTGACTGGCCCCAAAATGTGTTGGATATATTAGACAGGAAAACAGAAAGGATGCTTCATGCTCACCAAATGATTTATAAAAATCAGTGTATTGTATATCAAACAAGGCAAAAGCTGTGGCATGTTTACAATGAACCAGGAAAAATAAAATAAAAAATGCACCACGGAGTACCCAGCACCAAATTCCACTTCATTAAACAGACATTGAGAGCTTTCATCCCTCAACAATGGGGACTTCATCAGAATATATAAAATCAATGAACAGCCCAGCTAAATACCTCTTAGACAACCAGAACTGGTTGAAATTACACCAATAACATACCAGTTTTAAACCACCTAATCACTCATCACAGGTTTTCCCTTTTAGAAAAGTTAAAAAAATATTTAAAATTATGTTTATCTCTAAACTTTTGTTTTAAAACTTTTATACTTTTCAAACAATGTTATTTTACAACAATAAAATATATATCTTTTTTTCTTATATTACTTGTCAAAATAATATAATGTAGCAAATCTTCTTTAAAGCCTATTGGCTTTTTCTTAAAACTGAAACTATAGACATAGATTCATTCAAACCTGGGGACAAACTTGTGGCTAACCTCAGTTGCTATTGTAACTCCTCTCTGTATAAAAGATTTTTCCAATCCCATCCCGAGATCTATGTTAATAGTCTCCAAAATTCAAGACCACACAGGTGCTCTTTCAAACTTAGGTCCCAACGTGAGACCTGCTGGACAGAAATGTGAATGTTAATTACAATTAGACTTTCCAGTCGCAAAGTCACAATGCTAGTAATGTGAACTCTAACTGGTTTTCAGATATTATGTCTAAGGACTATGGGTTTTCAGCTCGGGGTATTGATAACAATGAGGACAGTATATCCAAGCATAATGATTCTTTCAGTTCATTGAAAGATATGATTTTTTACTTCAAGAAAAGATTGTATTTTTAAAATGCCAACATACAGAGACAGATATACAAAACTATTAACGAGGTGGCAAAAAATGAACTTAGAGAAGAGTTTCAATTATTATGAGACATATAATTGATTTTTTTAGACCACAGGAGGAGTCACTGTGCCAAAAGACTACCACTTACCAAAATGAGCTGTATAGTGAATTTCCTATGGAACTAGCGGATGTGAAGATTGGTGCTGTATTAGACTCAGTCAATATGTTTGAGTGGAAACAGCTGCAGATCAAAATCAAGAAAATTGAGCGAGACAGAAATGATTTTAAAAGTAGCTATGTGTTTACATGGCCAAAAGTTGATAGAACAGAGAACAGCAGAGCAACCCATGAAAATGTATCTACAACACAGGATGCCTCCTGTTCCAAAACTGTGGTGCCTGCATTAATGCAAGACACTTTGACTATAGAACTTGTTACTGTCTCTGCATCTAACAAATAGTGCATGCACCATTACTAGATTTCTATAGCATTGAGGGTGTTAATTCAATACAACAGCAGGGGGCTAGAAGGAAAGAGGCCAGCACAAACCACAGACAGCAGGCTGAACTCAGTGAAAACATGCAGTTGATGACTGCAATTAAAGTTACAACCAGTAGGGAGAATTCTAACAGCATGAATGATGATAAACAGCCACAGGTTTTTCATCCATTTCCTCTGCCCATGTCCAAGAAAAAGGGGAGCATGTTTCATCGCTCCAGGAGTTGGATCAGAACAAGGGTCAAGATGAAACAGAAAATCGACCAACAGCATACACCAGCTATAAAGAAAATGTGAACAGTCAAGGACACTCATTGATTTGAAACATTTCCTACAGAGTGTTAACTGAGACTGAAAAAGCAGTACTTGAGAAGGGTCTTTCTTTCCTTCTCAGAAAGCAACAGTAACAGACTTTATTTTGGACTTAAAGTGTTTTATAAGGAATGTAATGTTAAAGCTGAATTCTGAAAATATTTAAATCTGATGAAATGCCATTTCAGTTTAGCAAACCTAGCACTTACACTCCAGTAAATCATCGAGTGCTGGAAGTTTTTGAAAAACCGTGCCTAGAACAGTTGTATAAAAACTGTAATGCAAGGTATGTACTTATGACATATAATAATCTGACCAAGTTAGAGTATAAGACACTTGTTGATTCACAAGTAGATAATACCATTTTTATACAGTGTACTACTTACAAAAACAATGGTGACCTGCTGGCTAATAGTTATGCAAATGCTGTCTTGGCTCAGTGGGAGTCAGATGAAGTGTTTAATAGAATATACATTGACAGTATATTGTTTTACCATCATTTTGTAGACAATGTGTTTATCGTCTGGGGTGGTACGGTAGAAGATTTATAGATTTTTGTGGAACAACTGCATAAGACTACAACATTTTTAAAATTCACATTGAAATATTCAGTCCACCAGATAGAATTTTTAGATGTGCTAATTAAGAAGCTGTCAGATGGACCTATTAATACTAGTTTATATAGGAAGGAGTGCTATAGAAACTCCATTTTATACAGAAAGAGTATGCACCCCAAGATGTTTTTTAAAAACATCACTAAGGGGCAAGGTATGCGTGTATCAAGACTGCATAATGTGGAAGAGGAATATAAAATTGGGTCTGGATACACTTAGTCAGAATTTGAAAGCTAGAGGTTATAAACAGGAGAATATTGAACCTGCTTTGGCACAGGTAGTAGAACTAAGAAATAGTAGAGCAAAACCATACTTCTCATCTAGATTCACAATGGATGGGGACATTAATTATATTAATTCAAACAGAGAAGTTAAAATGAGTGAGTAAGGATTCCTATGTTTTATACTAGTGATATGATACAGGTGAAACAAGTGTTTCATAAGTATTGGCCCCTCCTGCTCACTGATGAAAAAATAGCTCAGGTGGTAGGGGATACAACTAACCTCTGTTGTGGAAATTGTAAATCTCTTAAAAGGATGCTTTGCTACCATGAGAGTAATAAAGAGAAGGTGAAAGAAAATTTTGACACATTCCCATGTACCCACTGTAACTACTGTCAATATGTGCAAAGTAACCGTCTGTTTATACACCTAGATATATCAAATAAATATAAATTTAAGGTGAAGGCAGATTGCTCAACTAAGAATTTGGTTTACCTTGCACATTGTGAATGTTGTGGTAACTTTTATTTGGGAAGACCAACCGTACCTTGAAGGAGCGAGTACGGGAACACATGTACAGTATAAGAATAAGAAGTACAACTAATGCAATAGCAAAGTATACCATGGGGAGTGGTAGATCTCATACATTTAAGTTTAGAGTAATAGAGATTGTGGAAGAAAGTGTGAGAATGGGGGATACTGAGAACCAAACTGACAATGCAGAGCTGAGGTGGATTTTCAAACTCCGAGCAGACAAAGGCTCTGGACTAAATGGAGTTGTTTCTATAAAACCAGCTTTAAGGAACAGAAATCTGCGTAAATAGTCTAGTTTAATATTATATATAATGTCACAGTGTATATGCTATTATATTATTACATATTTGTTGTTTATTACATAGTTATTCTTATTATTGAGCATGTAGAGTGATATGTGCGTAGATCAGATGATTATAGGTACATGATTTTTAGGTATATGGCACCTTAAGCATGGTCTGAAGGGTATTGATGATATAAGGAGCATCACTACGTGTGAATGAGGAAGTTGGAATTGAAAATGTGAATAGAGCTTTTTTATTGGTTTATAGTGATTTTAAATGGACTATTTAATAATGTCTTTGATATTTTTGTATATTAATGGTCTGAACAAGCCATCGTGATGATGGCAAAATCACTTACCAGCTTTTAATTTGATTAAAGTTCGGTTATTTTATGGTTGCTGTGCATCATGTCTTTGTTTGCATTAGCCAGCTATGATTTGTGGATTACCATATCATGTATGTGTAACAGAAGGACATTTCTATGCCCCTGGGCTTTGGATGACAACTGTCATGCTGTATCACTTGCAAACTAGCATTGCATGTGACATGTGTTAGCATTGTTGATGCTATGTTGTTTCATATAAATGTATCTCATACATGTGTAGTCCTCTTTTACTGAATGTATACACCGTGGGAATGATAATTTATTCAGTAACATAATTTATTCAGTAACAGCACAGTATGCCACCTTTGTTCTATGTTACATTCCACATCCATTCCTTATGCATTTTGGCACATGATGTACATATGCAATGATTTATGCATGTCTCTGCACATATTCCGAGCCACAGAGAAACACCACCATACTTTGGAACTGTCAGCAGTTAATGACTTCATGTTTTTGTGCTGTAATGTTGCTCACAGGATTATCCTCTGCTCAGTAATAACCAGGATCAGTGACATATAAGTCAGGTGTTTATTCCACATGTTGTTTTACACTGGCATGACAGTATATGTGTATGTGACACCAATTCTTAGCTTGCTTACCTATTCCTATTGCTGTTATGTTGTTTCTGTTGACCTTTGCAGTGCAGTCTGCTCATGTGACATACATTAGCTATTCACTTTAATGTAGTTTGGGTTGACATTAACACCACCTTATGTAGTGTACACATGCATCTGTAATGTGTCAACTTGCATATTGTTGTCCTGCTTTATTGCTTGTCTACCGAGATTTGATGCCATGTTTTCCTTGATGTTGGCCAATGTTGTCTACCTCCCTTCCACCTTTGTGGGTATGCTATATATCTTGCACATATGCATGATACGTGCTCATCTTTGTTGGAATTCTCGTCCATTTTCATGATTTCTGTTGTTTTTACAAGGTCAATGTGTGCCAACTCTATGGCCATTATACAGATGCTGGACATATGCACACAAGTCACTGGCTGCTGCTGGTAATACATCCTTTTACTTGTTATGTTTGTGCGTTGCATATTGACCAGTGTACATTGTTTAAATTCACATGCACAGGTTAATATTTTTTATATACCAGTAATGTTAGATTTGTGACCACATATTATTATTACATGTCATTGCTGTGTGTATGTGTACTGACATTGCTTTCAAATAATTCCTGTTAGGCCACTGAAGGTCATACAAATATACCTACACCTGTGTGTTGCCTTTGACATGGCATATGTGTATGACATATGCATTCCATTACACATCTTTTTTGGGTTGTGTACACCTACATTTATAGGTAGCAGCCAATTTGCTGCTTTGCACTAGTACTGCAGATTGGTATTGTGGTTGGTAGTTTGCCTTTCACATGCATGGTCAAAGGTTCTTTTCTGTCCTGTGCAGTTATTATTCAACATTCAAAGAGCTGCATTTGCTCATCTGTGCTGTTGCTTGGCTTACACTTGCACTGCTGACAGACTACTTGGATATTACTTTATTTATCCAATGTGTACTGTGGTACTTATTTATTACCCTACATCACACAACTACCATCTGCCATGCACATCCTGTTATGACTGCTACAGTGTGCAATGTGTCATAATGTAAAAGAGCATAGGTACATCTGTATTTCTGCATTTCACCATGGCTGGTATGTATCCCCTCCCTGTTTGTCAACATTCCATTGCCTGTGTTGTGTAGTGTGCTCTCTGTGTAATTTATCTGCCCTTACTGTTTATTTCCAACTGTTGTCTATCCTGTGTTAAGATATTTGTTATATGGGTATACCTGCTGTGGTGGCTTTCTTCTTCGTTTTCCCTATCTTTACCTTTACTTCTGTTCTTAAAAAAAGGGCCTAACCCTACCAAATAAAAAAAAAAAAACATTGCCCATGCAGCTCTAATTGTCCCTCAGATTTTCCTATTCCAACAAGCCTCTTGTGTGTCCCTCTTCTGCACCCATACCATGAGTCTGCTTTTCTATCTCCCTATTTCCTTGGGTGAGTGCTTTACTTGTATTCCTCATACATGTCCCACACCCGTTGTTAGCTACTGTTAGCTGTGATGATGTGGCCATGATTGACCTTTGCTTTTATTATTATTTTTATTAAAAATTTTATGGATTCTGTCAGAATCTGTAAGTGAGAGCTAATATATTTTAACACAAATGTCAGGCAGCTGAAATTGTGATAGTATTTCCGTAGCTTCAATGTACATCACACTTTGTGAGACATTTTTCATGACTTACAGAGTAGCTGTGGCTGATATACAGTGCACTGTTACCACTGAGAAGCTCTGTTATGTGCCAGGATATTCTAATTTCATTGAGGTATATTTACATATCACAGGCTTGTCTGCAACTTTTACACTGATATCGGCACAATGTGCTGGGTTCTCTGAACTGTATGGAATCCAGCCCAGTATTTGCCATGTCATTCAATGCAGTAAAAACTGACCCTTCTTATTAAAGACCATACTGAGACATGTAAGTACAGTTAACTAGTATGTTTTCTCAGGTACTGAACTATTATCCATGATTGTGACCTTTCAAACATATGCACAAAAATGGAGACTAACAGAAGCTAGGAATTAGTTTTGCACTTGTTTGCTGTACTATTGTAAAAATAAAATTCTACAAACCAAAACAAAATTGTGCAACCTATATAGACAAACTGCCTTTAAGTATTAATTCCAACACATGTGAGAGATGCAACCATATAGCCAAACACATGTGAGAGATGCAACCATATAGCCAAACTGTAGGCTAAGCTCTCTCAACTCAGTACTGGTGTAACCAGTCAGGAGGAGAAGGAAACCACACTCACTACAATTCCAGTCTCACATAGACCTACCACGACAGCAAACCAAACACATAAACACACAAAAACATACTTGGAGGCTCTAAATAAAAATCTGCCTAAGCAACAGAGACCTCCAAAGCAGACACCCAAGCAACCGCTACCCCAAAACAAAACACGTGCAACACATAGCTCACAAAGCCAGTGTGCCGAACAGTCACAGCCCTTAAGGCTAAACAACACACCTGATACACTTGTAATAGGTGACTCTATCATCAGTGGCGTTCATGTGTGTGTTTGTTTGAGTGCTTGTGTTCATTTTTGTTGCATGCTTGTGCATACGTGTGTGTGTGTGTGTGTGTGTGTGTGTGTGTGTGTGTGTGTGTGTGTGTGTGTGTGTGTGTGTGTGTGTGTGTGTGTGTGTGTGTGTACACATAACATCAAAAGTCCATTTCATTGAAAGGCCAAATGATCGTAAATACTATCATCGAATGATATAGCTTGCCAACATAAACAAAATGGAGCATAATAAGGACTTACTGGTATGGGATAAGGAAATCTGCCTTTTCCCTACCATAGTGCACTGTAGGAATTATGCCCTTTCTCCACTGTACTGGGATGTTGGGGTTGGTATATATATAATTAGCAGGGGGGGTGTGCGGATGAGGGGGGTCCATTGTCAACTCAATCCTCTTCATGTGGGGGGTTGTGCCCCCCACACCCCATGCTAAATATATGTACCAACTCTGAGATCACACTACAGTGGAAAAAGGTGTATTACCTTATCCCTACTATACCAGTAAGTCCATACTATGTTCCCTTTTGTTTATGTTGGCCAACTTTGATCACTTGATGATATTGTTTATAATCATTTGGCCTTTCCATGAAATGGACATTTGATGAAATGTGTATGATGAATGGCTATTCGAGGAACGTGCCATTCAATGGTTAAACATAGACCTGTCACAACCATATAAGAGCAAAACTGAATGAATGACATAGAAATGGAGTCTAAAATTTAAATTAGACATATTTTATTTCCTTTGAACAGTTCTTAATGCAGAACACCCAGTTGTGTCTATATACCTTAAACAGTAATAAGGAATTCACAAATGAAAACTTGCACAAAGGGGTAATTTCCACAGCTATAATTTGTGAATTCTACACAAATATTTTACAGTGTTAGTACCCCAGCTCAAGTGTACAGAATCAGAGTGACAAGAAACTGTATTCCGAACTGGTCAGCATTTTAGTGACAACCAGCAGCATCAGTAAAGCTGAACAAAACAGCCTTCTATGCAAGTCTAACATAAGAGTGCCTCAAATCAGGCTAACAGGTGCTGACAGGCTAGGAAGACAGTAGCTGTAGAAATCACAAATGTGAAGGCCTGATTGCTAAATGAGTCTGGAAAGAGCATTAAAAATTACTTTTGGACAGCCTCAAAGATGTTCTAGAAAACCACAGCAAGTCTCTAGACTAGGAACATGACATTGCCCAGGCTGTTCTTCACAAGGCCGAGAAACACATTAAGTAAGGACATTACTAAGAATTTCAACAAAGACTTTCAGGCACTCTTTAATTTATTGGGCATTTCCTAGGTAGTAGGGAAAATGAAAACAAGTAGTGGGATATGATTATTTTCTCTAGATGAGGTAACTGTAATGATTAAACATTTCTGTTAATATAAGTGTGTTGTATTGGGTGAGATATTGATGGACACAGTTTCCTTTCACATTTCAAAGAAATGTACTAGGTGGATTGGGCACACTAAATCAGATGCAGGTATGAGAGTGCATGCAAGTGCATGGTATGGAAGAACAACCACATCAGAGCAAGACACAATCTGAGCATTGGCACTAGATAATTGTTACTGTTAATGTGCCACCCTGACCCCATGCGCAAAAATGGAAAAAAGGGATTGAGGATGAATGGATGGATGCTGAAGGCATTCATTATTGTGAAATTTAATGTCTAAAGTGGCTTTGCAGTTTTGATTTACAGGTGTGGTGGAAAATGCTACTGGATTCACACATCAGACTGGTAGTTCCCATTTTTAAAAAAGGAGATAGAAAGGTATGTTTGGAGGTTGCCATAATGGTTAAGGTGTTTACCTTACAGACAGAAGATATGAGGTTTGATTCTCACCTTTAAAATGGGCATTGGCTAGGCTTAAAATGGCCCATAAGAGCAGTTAACCTAGTATTTACCTATCAACGTCTATTCCAGAAAATGGGAAGATCAAGATACTCAGCCTCCCTGGGAACCATATGTCAGGGTGCTTGAAAGAAGACTTCATCCAAATCAAGATCCTGAGATTCAGGAATACCAGTTTGCATTCCATTCATGCATCAATTGAGTGACTCTGTGTTACGATTGAAGCTGGTGGGGTTCAAGAAAATTATCAGTGCTGTCTTCATGCATTCTGTGGAAGGGGGACATATCAGCACCTAGCATAGAAGCTATAGAGAGGGTATTGCTGCAGATATATATGGTTCCAAGGTCACAGTATGATACTTTTTTTCCAAATCTTTTGGGTTTCTAATGGCATGACTGGAATGGACCCCATTCTTAAGTCAAAGTATGATTAAAGTTCATGAAATTAGTATTGTTTCAATCATTGATGTTAACCAGATGTGCTTTTCATGGCACCCGCAATCTGCGCAGTATTGACCCCTTTAATTCATATGAAGCTACATGTATCAGTAACATATCTAAGTACAACTATAAATTCTTTTTTTATAAGAACCGTTTCTCCTACTATTATTAAAACTGTCTGGGTATCCTTCTTCCACATTGCCCTTGTTTCTGCCTGCATATTCTTGCATTTTATGACTTTGTGACCCTCTGTATATAAGACACTGTAGTCACTGGGTGTAGCAGTTTCAATGATCAATGCTACTTTTGTCTTCTTTTCATGGATTACTATATCTGTTTTGAACTGTTGGTAATGGGCAAATCCACGTGATATAAACTTCAGCATTTTATATAATGCTTTGTGGCTCATGTTTCCAATGTTCTTCAGCTACTTCAGCATAACAATGTTTGCACAATCCCCAGTGCAACAGCTTTGCCACATTATTATGACTTTCAGTATGCAGTCCTTCATTTTCTATAATGTTTTGTGGCTCATGTTTCCAGTGCTTTTCTGCTGCTTAAATATTATAATGTTTGCACAATCCCCAGCCTAACTGTCTTGCTACATTATTATGCATTTCAGTATACAGTCTTTCTGCCATTAATATATCATAGCAAGCAACAAGATGTGTGACTGTTTCCAGTTCTGTTTTACAAAACTTACATTTGTCTGTTTCTCCCTCATGTTCAGTGGACTTTGTAAACCAGCATATATGCAGTCCACTGTCTTGGACCACCAATGTAGTAGCCTTTCATCTTTTAATTGAAATTCACCTCTCTTTCACCATTCCTGCATTCAATCCTGATCAACATGAGGTTGCCCCAAGAGTTTTCTATACTTGTGACTATATTTATAGATTTTCCGTATTTCATAATTCCTCATCTGATCTTTCACCTTATATTCCTTCTTATGTTTTTGACACATTAAGTTGCTGATTGATTTTTATCTACTTCTGGTTTGATTTCCACTCCCGCTTGACACCAAAATGCTTCTGCTAAACTAGCAGGGAAGTCATCTTAGACTTATTCTCCTCATCTTTTAAAACTCACTATGTTTGGGGATTGTGAGGTCAGCAGATATGTATGTATTCCTATGATTGCAGATCTATACATGTAATCAGTTTTGAGGAGGCCCATACCTCCTTCAGAAAGGGGAATATATAGTCTTAGTATTCCTGTCCAGTTGATCCAATACCTTTTAAGGCCAGTCAATCACTCCAAACTGTACATTAGGACAGGAAGAGTAAACTGGTTTATATCTTGGACTTTGTTCCTAGATGTCAACACTGTTTTCAGTATTAATTTAAGTCTTCTAAAATATTCCTTACTTTTATTTGCATTGGTTCATGTTTTATTGTTACTCCTTCACTAATTCCCAAATATTTATGCACTCCCTCTTGCTCAAGTTCTTTTATATTATATTTCTGTCACAAACCAATGTTTTCTTAGTGCTGCAGCTTTCCTACTTTAAAGGTTGCTTTTGCACATTTATCAAGACCAAATGACATTCTTACATCACCTGAAAAAGTTTTGACCACTTGCAGTTGTACTTTCAGTTCCTCATCTGATGAACTGTACAGTTTTAAATCATCCACAAAAAGAAGATGAGTAGTCTTTACATTTTGTTGTTTTCTGGGAGCCCACTTGTAGCCATGACCTAATCTGTTAAGTAGACAGCTTAATGAGTTAAGGGCAAGACAAAAGAGAAGCAGTGGCAAAGAGCCACCCTGGAATATCCCCCATTGGCTTTTTATCTCTGGAATAATAATTTGTCCTTTATCATGGCTTAACAGCGAAGTGGTTTGCCACTATTTCATGGTGACTGTTATGTAATTGATCAGAGCAGGGTGTGCCTTATACATCTTTAAGCTCTTTTATCCATGAATTTGGGATACTGTCAAATGTGTTTTTGTAGTCTATCCAGGCCATACTAGGACTCTTCTCCTTTTACAGCTCTCTGTTATGACGTTATGCTGATATGGGCTAGTGCTAGCATAGCCAGCTGGAGTTATGAAAATAATGATTTGTCCTTTGAATATCAAACTAATTTATACATGATTCTTGTGTTACAAATTTATTAGAACTGTATGGCATTTGAATATCAAACTGATTTGCACAAATGCTTATGTTACAAATGTATTAGAACTGTATGGCATTTGAAAATCAAAATGTGTTTGTAAAGTTGGCAGTGTTAATAAATGTATCACCAGTGGATCCTGCTGGACAGAGAAGAAATATATGTACATGTGAGACTCTGTTTTTGCAGATGGTGCTGTCCTCTTGCCTTCCTGTGCCTAACATTTTTGGTAGCATGCAATGGAATTTATTTGCTGCTGAGTATGAAATGGTTGTCAATAAAATCATCATTTCCAAACCAGAAATCATGACATTAACCTGACAAAAATGTTTATACTTATCAGGTAAGGTGGAATCAGTTATCTCAAATAAATATTTTTAGATATGTTGGGCTGCCGTTCATGTCTGACAGTAAAGGGGATTAGAAGGCTGACCAGGTGGTGGACTGTTGGTACTGTTCAGGACTATAATGATGAAACAACTCCTGAAGCACAGAATGAAGCTTTCAGTTTGTCAGTTAATGTTTTCCTTCTCACCTATGGCCATAAACTTTGAAGCATGCCTAAAAGGGTGATATTAAGGATAGAGTTGGTAAAAATCAAGCTGCCTCATCAGGTTTCTTCTCATCCTTTCATGGACAGTGACAATCTCATCCATACAGAAGGACCTCAGGGTAGAACTAATGCTATTCTGGGTTGAAAGGAGCTATGAAAAGTGAGAATGTCCCTTGTCCTCTCTTGCAAGATCTGGAACAGGCATTGTACACTTACAGAAAGCCATACTGTTGGCCCAGGGCATTCTGGAGATATTTCTCAACTTACCTGAGCATACATGATGATCTGAATAGGATAAGATAGTGACTGTTGCTGGAGGTAGGGCTGTCTATATTGATATAAAAATCAGGGAAACTGAATGAAATACTGTCCTGGGATGTTGCAGACCACTTGCTCATCAGCTGTAAACTAGAGGACCCAGAGTCTCAGTACACAGTAGGGCAAGACTGCTCACTGTTTCTCTCTCTCTTTAAACAGAAATGTAAACCAAACACAGAAATGCAAGTATAACTTAAATACTGCAATTTCATTTAAGGTATGTACAATCATGATATGATGTACCAAATATATTGGATATGTGTTTGCCTTGCTCAGAATAATGACCAAAATAATTACGATGCAACTGACACAAAAACAACAACAAAAAAATCCTCCACTACCTAAAATCTCTCTTTACACTAGAGAATGCTGATGTCTGTGTGGTCACTGAAACATGGTTTAAAGCCGGAGAGAGCACAACAACAGTGCAAGGTTATAATGCCTTCCACACTTCACAGGCAGGGGCTAAAAGTGGAGGTGTCTCTATTTTACATCAAAAATAAATATACGTCAAGGCTGGTCAAACAGGATAATGCACTTGAGCTGCTCCATGCTCAAATCTCCATAGGTAAAATCCAATACTACTTCCTTGCAAGTGCTATAGGTTCCCCTCTATGACTCAGGAAAACCATACTCTGTATTTAAAGTTATTAGAAACACTAACCATCCAACCCAATACCATATTTATTGGTGACTTTAATTACCCCACTAGTAACAGGGAATCCTATACGACACCAAATGAACATGCACAGATATTCCTGGATTTTGTAAATACAAACTCCCTGGACCAGATAGTCAGTATACCAACCATGGTGCAACCATAATGGATCTGGTCCTCACTAATATGGGAGACTGCTGCACACCCCCTACTGTAATGCCTTCTCTGGTAAGGTCAGACAACAAAATGGTCTTCTTTGAAGTAAAAATAAAACCTGTACCTAAGGCTAAATCTGGAATATTCAGCAACTATTCTATGGCTAACCTCTTGCTACTAAGTGAAAACCTGTCAAAATGTCAAGCCCCCAAAACTGAAAACTGGTTGCAGGAATGAAGGCACCAAACACAAAACGTAAAAACAAGCAGTTTAATCCAAAATGAAGTGCTTTTCATTGCAGTGAATACTGTGACGTCTTCAGATAAAAACAACATTGAGAGCATGCCCTTAAGTATTCAGTGAGCAGTAGTTAATTAGTTAGGTAATTAACCAGTATTAGTTAATCAGTTCATTTCATTCCTCTTGACAACAAATTGAAAACTAGTACTCATAAAAACTACAGTTTCTAAAGACTACAAAAGTGTCATAAACACATTTAGACATACCCACATGCAAAACTCAAACCCTAACCCAACAGAAGAAACAATACTAAATATTCTTATATACCATAACATACCTACAAAGGTTTTTGTACTTTATAAGTACCAAATATCTAAAATACTAAAATGACATGGTAAACCCATGTTCATTCATACTATTGTTGATTTTTAAGATCTTATGTGCAATTAATACATGCTTTACATTAATTCTGTATGTAAAACCCTACCTAGTAAGGCTTTTTTATTTCAGAATACATACAATAGAGCATCTTTCATTCAGAGCTGGATACTGCCTTACATTGGTGTTTAACTGCTATATTAATTCTAAACATTCTAACTCCAGTGAAACTGGACCCCCCCCCCCATGTGTTATCGGGTACAATTTGGTCTATTGCCCTGAACAAAAACCTGTGATCCATGTATTCACAGATATGTTTAGCTAGGGCACTGTCTTCGCTCAATTTGCCACTGCAGTGTAGATGTCCATATATTCATTCCCACAATTTCCTATCTGTTTTCCCTATATAGAATGCGGGACACATTTGGCATTGGGCTAGGTATATGACCCCTTTCGACTTGCAGTTGAATCTAAATCAGGTGGTGTATTGAGTGCCTTTGATCTTAAACTTCTGACCCACATCCATATGTTTACAGTACTTACACATACCACATTTATACATCCCACATCTACTGACTAGTGTTTTAGAGTTTCTTTCAACTAGTTATTTTAAATTAGCTCCTCTTTTGAAGGTAATTCTAGGTGTGTGAGATACTTTCTTGCTTATAAAGGTGTCTGACTGTAGTAAGTCCCAGTTCTTCCTGATGATCTCACATAAGTCAAGAGCATCTACACTGAATGAAATAATGAAATTATTAAAATTACTAAAATTCTGGAGTACATTACTGTCGGTGTTCCCTTCAATATGTATACCTATAGTATCAGTGGGTGTATCAATTCGATTTTGACTTAAAATAGGTTTGTAAACTCCATTTGTATGCTTGTGAATCACCTCTTTAATAAGGAGATTCAACATCTGTATAGGGTAACCCCCCTAATGAACATCTCCTTCAAGTTGTTGCATTCTAAGTAGAAGTCTCTATCTAGGAAGGTCATCCTAGCTGACCTGACCAACTGTCCTTTTACTATTGACTTCTTCTGGTGGTAGGGGTGACAGCTAGAAAAGTGCAAGAAACTATTAGAATAAGTTTATTTTCTATATATATGTGCGTTGTAGCATTCACTAGTTGTATCTTTACAAATCAGAAAATCCAAGTATGATATGGAATTTGCACCAAATTGTGATGTAAACTGCAAAAAGTTAGTTGTTTATTAAAGTAACTGACAATTGCATTAGCTGTGTTGTTGTCACCTCTTATCACCATGAAGATGTCATCCAAGAATCTAGTGTAGTAGTATACCTTGTCTTGGACCCAGTTGTTCTGTAGGACAAATTCGTGTTCCCAGTCAGCCATTACTAAATTTGATGAAACTTGCACCACACGGGGACCCCATGGCTATCCCTGATAGATGTAAAAACAATCTTTTGCCAAAGATTACATAGTTATTGGACAAAATAATGTCCAATAGTTCACTCAGCAAACTTATTGTATCATTAGGTACACCCTTGATTCTCAGAATGTGGCTAATTCTCTCTATGCCCTCCATGTGAGGGATGGACGTATACAAGTCCTTAATGTTTACTGTTAAAAAATTGTAATTATTGTCATATTGTAAATTATTTAGACAGTGAAGGAATGACCAAGAGTTCTTGCAAATTTGTTTCTCACTAGTTACATATTTTTGTAGCACAGAATCCACATATTTTGCAATGCATATATTGTGAAATTTCTGGCGTCAACTAGTGGTCGCAAGGGAGGGTTGCTTATATATTTGTGCATTTTAGGTACCCCAAAGATATTAGGTATTCTGGGCACTGGCATAGATAAGTAGTTGAATAGATTAATATCTATTCTGCTTTCAATGAACAATTCATATATGAAAGATTTAACGTGACTGTAAGCTGTATTTAACTCATTTCTAGAAACTTCTTTGTAAGTATCTGTGTTGAGTATTTGTAACATTCTAGTACTACAGTCACTGATGTTCATCATAACTAGTCCCCCCCCCCTTGTCGGGTTTCATTATTCTCAAACCGGCTGTTTGCAATTCATCTAATAATTGCCTCTCTCTTGCAATAATATTTTTTACAAAATTCTTGTTGATTTTATTTTTCACCAGTTCATTTCTCAAGTCCAACTCACAAATATGCTCGAACAGGTCTAAGACTGGGTGCAAGGGTGGATTAAATGTACCAGGAATGTGGAACTCATCTTTTCTGATAGTATTTTCACCTAAGATGAGATTTAGGTTAAGTTTACGCACAAACAGTTTAAGGTCTATAAGTGAAGAGGCAAGGTTTGCTCGATAATATGACACAAAAGTCAACCCTTTAGCAAATAGCTCCACTAAGGCTCCATCAATAGTCAGGCCAGAGAAATTATAGATAATAAAGTAATTCTCTTTGTTGTAAAGCAATTTACAAAAACTGCTACCTGCATCAATGTTCACTTCCTCGTACTGTTCCTCTTCTTGTTCTTCCTCTGATTCTGGTAGTGTGCTGGTTGCTGGGGCTTTTGGTTTAGTGAATGGTTCAGAAAATTTTCACCTTGGCCATTGTCTGAGCTGTCATTATTAGATGTGTTGTAGTATGATTTTTGTTGCTGGTGGATCCTTTCACTCCTGTGAGGTACAGTCTGTGCTGCCACCTCTTTGTCATGAAAATTAAGGTTGTCGATCTCCTCATTCATAGTAGACACACCCCTGCTACTTTCTTGGCCTGTAGGGTTCCACTGCTGAGATGTGGGCATTTTCAGGTACGTTGATTTGTTGTTATACGCTGCCTAGTCTCTGTTGAACTTTTTATTTTAAAAGACTTTGATTTGCTAATGAACTGCTCTATACTAGAGAAAGTCCTATTGTAGTCATACTGGTATCTTTGAAAATCATTACTGGCTCTAATAGCTGCATCAAGGTCAGTAGATTCTTCCATCAACTTGTTGATGGATCATTAGTAATGTTTACACATGACCTGCAATAGTTCAATCCCTTCTATGTTAAAGAGCTTGATGAGCTCTTGGTGAAGCACTGACCCCTCCTCCAGACCAGTGGGATACTGGAGGAGGGGTCAGTGTTTCACCAAGAGCTCATCAAGCTCTTTAACATAGAAGGGATTGAACTATTGCAGGTCATGTGTAAACATTACCAACGATCCATCGACAAGTTGATGGAAGAATCTACTGACCTTGATGCAGCTATTAGAGCCAATAATTATTTTCAAAGATACCAGTACGACTACAATATGACTTTCTCTAGTATAGAGTAGTTCATTAACAAATTAAAGTCTATTAAAATAAAAAAGTTGAACAGAGACCGGGCAGCGTATAACAACAAATCAGCATACCTGAAAACGCCCACATCTCAGCAGTGGAACCCTACATCCAAGAAAGAAGCAGGGGTGTGTCTACTATGAATGAGGAGATCGATAACCTTGATTTTCATGCCGAATAGGTGGCAGCACAGACTGTACCTTGTAAGAGTGAAAGGATCCACCTGCAACAAAAACCATACTACAGCACATCTAATAATGACAGCTCACACAACGGCCAAGGTGAAAATTTTCAGAACAGTTCACTAAACCACAAGCCCCAGCAACCAGCACACTACCAGAATCAGAGGAAGAACAAGAAGGGGAACAGAACAAGGAAGTGAACATTGATGCAGGTAACAGATTTTGTAAATTGCTTTACAACAAAGAGAATGACTTTATTATCTATAATTTATCTGGTTTGACTATTGATGGGACCTTAGTGGAGTTATTTGCTAAAGGTTTGACTTTTGTGCCATATTATCGAGCAAACCTTGCCTCTTCACTTATAAACCTAAAACTGTTTGTAAGTAAACTTAACCTAAATCTCATCTTAGGTGAAAATACTACTAGAAAAGATGAGTTACACATGCCTAGTACATTTAATACACTCTTGCACCCAGTCTTAGACCTGTTCAAGCAAATTTGTGAGTTGGACTTCAGGAATGAACTGGTGAAAAATAAAACCAACAAGAATTTTGTAAGAAATATTACTATAAGAAGGAGGCAATTACTAGATTAATTGCAAATGGCCGGTTTGAGAATAATGAAACCTGACAAGGGAGCAGGACTGGTTATGATGATCATTAGTGACTATAATACTAGAATGTTACAAATACTCAACACAGATGCTTACAAAGAAGTTTCTAGAAATGAGTTAAATACAGCTTACAGTCACGTTAAATCTTTCATATACGATTTGTTCATAGAAAGCAGAATAGATATTAATCTTTTCAACTACTTATCTATGCCAGTTCCCAGAATATATAATATCTTTGGGGTACCTAAAATGCACAAAGATATAAGCAACCCTCCCTTCTGACCACTAGTTGACGCCAGAAATAGCATAACATATGCATGTGCAAAATATGTGGATTCTGTGCTACAAAAATATGTAACTAGTGAGAAACAAATTTGCAGGGACTCTTGATCATTTTTTTACTATCTAAATAATTTACAATATGACAAGAATTACAATTTTTTAACAGCAGATGTTAAGGACTTGTATACGTCCATCCCACACATGGAGGGCATAGATAGAATTAGCCACATTCTGAGAATCAAGGGTGTACCTAATGATACAATAAGTTTGCTTAGTGAACTGTTGGACATTATTTTGTCCAGTAACTATGTAATCTTTGACAAAAGATCATTTTTACAACTATCAGGGATAGCCATGAGGTCCCTGTGTGGCGCCAGTTCCACCAATTTAGTAATGGCTGACTGGGAACACGAATTTGTCCTACAGAACAACTGGGTCCAAGACAAGGTGCACTACTACACTAAATTCTTGGATGACATCTTCATGGTGATAAGAGGTGACAACAACAACACAGCTAAAGCAATTGTCAGTTACTTTAATGAGACAACTGACTTTTTGCAGTTTACATCATAATTTGGTGCAAATTCCATATCATACTTGGATGTTCTGATTCGTAAAGATACAACTAGTTAATGCTACAATGCAAGCATATATAGAAAGGAAACTTATTCTAATAGTTTCTTGCACTTTTCCAGCTGTCACGCCTACCACCAGAAGTCAGTAGTAAAAGGACAGTTGGTCAGGGCAGCTAGGATGACCTCCCTAGATAGAGACTTCTACTTAGAATGTAACAACTTAAAGGAGATGTTCACTAGGAAGGGTTAACCTATACATCTGTTGAATCTGCTTATTAAAGAGGTGATTCACAAGTGTAAAAATGGAGTGAATAACCTATTTTAAGTCAAAATCAAATTGATACACCCACTGATGCTATAGGTATACATATTGAAGGGAACACCGACAGTAATGTACTCCAGAATTTTAGTAATTTTAATAATTTCATTATTTCATTCAGTGCAGATGGTCTTGACTTATGTGGGATCATTAGGAAGAACTGGGACCTACTATGGTCAGGCACCTTTATAAGCAAGAAAGTGGCTCACACACCTAGAATTACCTTCAAAAGAGGAGCTCATTTAAAAAAATCTAGTTGAAAGAAACTCTAAAACACTAGTCAGTAGATGTGGGATGTATAAATGTGGTATGTATAGTACTGTAAACATATGGATGTGGGTCTGAAGTTTAAGATCAAAGGCACTCAGTACACCACCAGATTTAGATTAAACTGCCAGTCTTAGGGGGTCATATACCTAGCCCAATGCCAAATGTGTCCCACATTCTATATAGGGAAAACAGGTAGGAAATTGCAGGAAAGAATATGTGAACATCTGTACCACATTGGCAAATTGAGCAAAGATAGTGTCCTAGCTAAACATAACCATGAATACATGGATCACAGGTTTCTGTTCAGGGCAATAGACCACCAAGTTGTACCCGATAACATGGGGGAGGTCCAGTTTCACTGGAGTTAGAATATTTAGAATTAATATGGCAGTTGAACACCAATGTAGGGCAGTATCCAGGTCTAAATGAAAGATACTCTGTTGTATGTATTCTGTAATTAAAAAGCCTTACTAGATGGGGTTTTATGTATAGAATTCATGTAAAGTATGTATTAATTGTACATAAGATCTTAAAAATCAACAATAGTATGAACGAACATGGGTTTACCATGTCATTTTAGTTTTTAGATATTTGGTACTTATAAAGTACAAAAACATTTGTAGGTATTTTAAGTTATATAAGAATATTTAGTGTTGTTTCTTCTGTAGGGAGCAGTTTACATTTTGCATGCGAGTGTGACTAAATGTGTTTGTGACACTTTTGTAGTCTTTAGAAACTATAGTTTCTATGAGTACTAGTTTTCAATTTGTTGTCAAGAAGAATGAAATGAACTGATTAACTAATACTGGTTAATTACCTAACTAATTAACTACTGCTCACTGACTACTTAAGGGCATGCTCTCAATGTTGTTTTTATCTGAAGAAGTCACAGTATTCACTGCGATGAAAAGCGGTTCATTTTGGATTAAACTGCTTGTTCTTATGTTTTGTGTTTGGTGCCTTCCTTCCTGCAACCAATTTTCAGTTTTGTGTTCTTTCATTGGCTCGTGTCTTTAAAATTTCAAGCCCCATAAACCCTGAAAACACTACTGCCTATGCAGAACTGTTCACAGAAACCCTGTATAAGCATGTTAATAGCTGCATAGAGGCAGCTGTACCCACCAGTAAGAAGTACAGCACTAACTAAAAAAACAAACCACCCTGGTGGAACCACAGAATCAATAGGCTGTATAACAGGAGGAAGAATATCATGGCAAAGATTAGGAGGTGCAGAACCCAGCAGGATAAAAGCACTCTCATCAAACTAAACAAACAGCTCAGAGGACAAATAAAGTCTACCAAAGCCAAATTTGAGGTAAGTTTTGCCTCCCAGGCCAAGGGCAACCACAAAGCATTCTTTAGCTAGGTCCGCAACCTCAAAGACAATACACAAGTGTGTGCAGAGCTCATTGTGACTGGAGCCACCTATAGCAAACCTTCTGGCTGATAAATTCAGCTTCATCTTTACCCCTCTCTGCCCCTCAACCTTCCCTCAGGAAATATTATCAAATATCACTTCCCCTACTATCACTAGGGAATAGATCTTTAATTCTCTCTCTCTAAAACCAAGAGCACTACTTCAAGGAGCGCAGACAATATCCCGGGATGCCTTTTAAATAGCATGGAACATGACCTATCAGGGCCCTGAAATTTCTCTTTAACTGTAGCCTGCAAACAGGCTTCATGCCTCATGAATAGACAAAGGCAACATTCATCTCTCTGCACAAAGGCAGGCCATCTACAGACCCTGGAAACTGCAGACCCATAAGTCTCACTAGTCTTATATGTAAATACATGGAAAGAATTATCATGGAAATGATCAATAGTGATATAGTATACCTCCAGACCCTGGACCCAACCCAGTTTGGTTTTGTCAAGGGCAGATCATGCCTACTCAACCTGGTGAACATCTTTGAGAAGGTCACAAAAGCAATGGATGAGGGTAAAATCATTCACACTGCTTACCTTGACCTGGCCAAGGCATTCAACAAAATGACCATTTGTCACCAGGTAGATAGCCAAATGGCTCACAAACAGGATCCAGGAAGTTAGATTTGGGGAGTCCACCTCTACAAAGTGGCCAGTCACAAGAGGAGTCCCTCAGGGATCAGTCCTTGGACTGCTCCTTTTTGGTAGTTACTTCTCAGAAGTCAAGGCCAATATCAGTGGTCTCTAGCTGAGTAAATTTGCAAATGATTGCAAATTAGGAGCTGTCACTGAATCTCACACTGACACAAATGTTCTCCAGGAAGGGCAACACAGACAAATAGTTGGTGCCAGAGCCATGAACTAAAACTAAATGCCAAGAAATGCATGATAGTATTATTTGGGAAGTCATCCATCCCTGGTAACTATCACATTGACAAAATACTCCTTAGAATTGACCCAGTAGTCAGGGACTTAGGGACACACATAGATAGTAATCTAAGCTTTGACCATCACTTGTCTACAGTGGTGAGGAAATCATTCTACATTGCACAACTTCTAAACAAAGGTATGGCATCTACAAAGTCATTGTTCCACTGTATTTGGCATTCATTAGACCTATCAGTGAGTAGACTGTCCCCTTTGGTATGTACCTAACCAGGCATATCCAACAATTGGAACGTCCACAGAGGTTCCTCACTAAAAGAATACAGGGTATAAGTAAAATGTCCTCTGCATACAGCCTCAAGGCCCTATCCCTGCATTCTGTCTCCTACAGGCTTTTGAGGGGATATATATGCCTGAAATACAGGGCATTATCAGATCCCACTCTAATGGACCTCCTGCATATCCACAAAACAAACAGCACCTGAATTACCCATTCTGAAGACTTAAACCTTGCCTGTGATATTAAAAAAAACTGCTGGAGAGATAGGTATGTATGCCAGAGACTACCCCATCTATGGAACAGTCTCCCCAGCCATGTGAAGCAGAGTTCCTCCCTAACCCAATTTAAGTGCGACTTGGACAACTGGATGGGAAACCAAAAATTCATCCATGGTTTGGCACCTATGTCTCTAATGCAAACAGGTAACCAGTAAATGGTTTATCTCCCAGGCCCATGCTTACACTTATTTAGGGTATCAGAACTGGTCAGAGATATGGAATGCATGGCTATGCTTAAAACGGCCCTTGTGGTCGTTAGCCTAGTAAACACCTATGATCCTATGAATGTATATGAGAAGAAAGTTTAAAGAACTGCTCTCAACAGATGCCTAAACTTCAAGCAAGCAACTTTTTCTTTTCCTACCTATATAGCTGATCAACATTAAATACCATCTATTCTGCAGGCCTATTATAATGTAGGAAAGGCTAAGAGTCATAACATAGGTACTTTTCCTTGAGGAAAGAGAGAAGACAGAATTAGTAAATTCTGAGCCTGTCTCAAAGATTGTGCAGCCTCCTATGCAATTTTCTAGCAATTTGATGTCCATCAATAAAATATTTAATTAAGACAGTTGTCAGACAAAACCAGGTGTAGTCAAATAAAACATGATATATTCTCAGTTTAAAGGTATCATTTGGTTCAAGGCTACACCAGTACTCTGCATGTAGACAGGTTGGTGTAATTTCAATTGCAGCTGCAAGATGCTGCAATATTGAGAAGCAATATCATATGCAAGCCAAAGGAATTTTTTAGCAGATGTGCAAAGACATATGTCCAGTGCTCATGTCCTAGTATGAGTGAAGCTCCCTGTGAAGGGATCTAAACTGCTTGTAATGTTTTGAGTCCAGGGGTGCTTAGTGATGTTGGGGAAGACAGGGCAGCCAGATGCTACTAAACATACAGCTGCTGCATAACTGTGTTAGCAGTCAGTCATGCCATATTCTTGAACTCAGTCATTAGAACTATGGTTATAACTCTAAAACATCTGTAAGACCTAGCTTTACATTGAAGACTGTGATCCATATGCTCACACACAACTAGAAAATGGACAAGAATTTATCACATTCAAAAAATTGACAAAAAAAATATGAACGAGTCATTAAAGGCAAAAGATAATGTAGATACAACACCACCAGAATAATATAACTTAGCTTGAGATTTTTACAATACAAAATAGATAAGACACAACCAACAGTTCATATGAAAATGTATTTATTTTCTATCTGATGGCAGTGGACTGATCTCATACAACCTATTTCAGCCTGGGAGAAAAGGCTGTGTAATACTGAAAGTATAGATACATCGCATTAGCTGCAAAAAAGATATGGAACAGAGATATAACCAGATACAGGTGCATTAGTAAATGAACTGTTGTCAAAGAAAAGTGTAATAATATGTTGCAAAAAATCATATTATGAAAAAAAACAAGAATGCAATTTATTTATTTATTTCATATTAGTTTACTGGGTAAATGGACTGGTCAATTGACCATTTTCAGTTCACAACCTGGGCTCCAGGGGGGACCGAAGTGCATGATACAAAAAAAAAAAAAATGATTATAAAAGTGAAACTTCATCATACATAATATAATAATAAAAATGAATATCAAAAACAAATACACATAGAAAAGGCATAGCAAGAAAAAACAAGATCTACAGTATTTCAAGCAAAGTGGAAGCATATATGATATTTACAGTATTTGCAGGGTGGAGTTCTCTTAGGTGAGTGATACCTATAAGGAGTAATTGTAAATATTTTAGTTAAAGTTTAAAAGCAACTTGGTACACAATAAACATTGTAATGATACATTTTAAAAACTGTAAAAATAAAATGCGTGTTTTTATTGCAAGTACAGTGGATGAAAGTGCCTCACTACAGTCATACTATTCCATTATACCCTTTCATTATATTTGTTGTTAGCTCTGAGTAGAGTCGGTGGCTTAACTAGTTAGTAGAGATGTTTCCAAACTCTATGCACTGAGACTGAAGACTGCATATGTGAAGGGAGATGGCAAAAACATAAAAAGGTTGTTCTATAAAACAGCAACATCATGCATCTGAATTCTAGAATGATTTCACTGTTTCTTGTACTTACCCAAAGGTCACTTCAGATTTTGGAGCTCTTTAAATGGAATGCAAAATCTGAGGAGACTAATGAGTTTTTGATTCTTAGATGCACTACGGCATCATTTGACTGAAGCTAAGAAAGGAAATCCCCACACCCTATGCTATGACAGTCTTGAGTAATGCTCAGTAAAAAAATCTGTCCTAGAGTGCATATTCTGTTGCAAATATTTTGCAGGATGTGTAGGCTCCTGCTGGAGACAATGGTTACAAGAGAAAATTTACACTATAAAACTGTACTTGGTGAATTATTTTGCAAATTGCTCTGGCTTTAGGGGTAAATAATGGAATATTTTTGGCATCTGCAGAATGTATGGTTACTTTTGTGTTTTAGGTGATCAACAGGTTTGACATACAATGGGAAGGATTTCGAAAAATACATAAGAATTTAAATAAAGGGTTAAGTGCCTCTAATCTGAATTCAGTTACTATTTTCTTGTCCTATATAATTAAATAAATTCTTAAACAAACTACACAAAAAAAGGAAAAATAGTAGATTCACAAATATGCTAGAACTTCATAAAAATATGATGCTAATATAAAACCTTCAAGGAATAAAAAAAAAATCCCCTAGTCACTGAACTGAACTGTCAGGATCATCCTATGCCATCAGTAGAAAGCTATCTTGTTTCTCTACCTTTTATTTGTACACAATTACAGAGCTGTTAATGGCACTTTCTTTGTATACTGCATTCATTCTGCTTTTAATGGGACTGTAAATTTAACATATTGCTTGAAACTCTATTACAGCAGTGCTGTGTGTAACAAATAAAGATATAATGAAAAAGCTTGAATGCTAAGAACATCTTTAAGTATGCTAGACAATAAGTTACTTACATATTATTAGTCTTATTATGCGTTATGTTTTTCTGCAACAAAGCAGACAATTCATTTAATAAAGTGATATTTAATTTTCTGAACTTCTTAATGCACTTTAAATGTAATTCAAGTAGCAGGGTGGCTCACATTCTTACTGACTTTACATAAGTCACATTCTTTCAGAATGCAGAATAATTAACTGACATGATTATTCACAGTTTTATATAGTGATGTGGTTCTCTGCCTAATTTACTCATATTTTGCACAAACCCCACATCATTATAACCATTTTGTGAAAATATAGAAACTCAAGATCTGCTAACTGAAGATGATGTATTCATGGACAGGTCTGTAGTGAATATTAGCCCTGTCATCATTTTTAAGATCGTGTCCAAATGGTCAAATTGAAAGGTACAACAGAATAACTGCAGTTTAACAGTGCTAGCTGTAAACCTAGTTAGCCATCCAGAATTTCAGAGCAGACAATAGTGTATTTAAACAGGTGGAAGTAAAGATATCGAGATGTTTCATAACATCATAAGTATCAACTCAGTCCAATGACTTTCAGTAAGGTCCCAAACCTAAGACAATCAATGATATCTTTTTAGGGTACTTACCAGAAATAAATTCAATAATCAGCAACATCTATACATGACTATGAAGGACATTCTGCAACTATGATTTTAATAGATTAATAGGTGATTACTAGGCTAATGACTTCAGAAGGGCCTTTTTAAGCCAAGTCATGCGTGGGACAATGGCATAATGGTTAAGGTGTTTACCTAGCAAACACTAGGTGCAGGGTTTGATTCTCACATGGGGTAATTGGCTAGGCTTAAAATGGTCCACAAGGGGCAATTAGCCTAGTACTAACCTATGAACCCAAATGTATCTGACAAGTTTTGATATGCAAGGGTTATCTTAAGGAGTATATATAGGATTGGTTATGGGTAGTCATGCACGTATAGGCTGTCTTCTGTCGATTAGGGTCATAGGTGCCAGAATAAGGGTAAACTTCTGATTCCTCATCCACTGGTCCAAGTTACACTTGAATTGATCTAGGGGAAAAATGTGCTTTACATGTTTGGGAAGTCTGTTCTAGGTAAGGAGTATTGTTTGAGACACGTACATGTCCCTTCAACATGTCCCATTAATGTTGCAGAATATGTTTAGGTAACTAGATTGGCAATTCTGATGCAGTTTGTTTTTTGGATGTGCAGCAGGCCCATCAGAGTGAAATCAGAGGATAATCTGTAGGCCAGGCATAGATTGCCTCTCAGCAATGTGTATGAGATCAAGTACAGGGATAGGACTTTGACACAGTCCATGTAGGACATGTTCTTCAGGTCATGTGTTTGTTTTGTGAGGAACCTCCATGTATGCTCCATTTGTTGCATATGCCTGGTTAGGTACATATGAAAGGGGCATTGTACTTAATGATTGGTCTATAAAGGGCCGAGTACAATGGAACAATGCCATCCTTGGACCTTGATGTCATACCCTAGCTTTTCAGTTGCCCAATACAAAATGATTTCCTTAATACCATAGACACATTGTGGTCAAAGGGCAGGCTACTGTCTACCTATGTTCCCAAATCCCTGACCACCGGTTCTACTTTTATGGGTATAGTATTACTCTGGTAGTTTCCAGGAGTAATTGTCGTCACAAAGGCTATTGCTATGCATTTCTTAGCATTGAGCTTTATACCATGGCTCTTGGACCAGTTATCAGTTATTGTCAGGTCTTCCTGAAGGATGTTTGTGTCATTGGATGATTCTATGACTCCACCTAGTTTGCTTTCATTTGCAAACTTCATCAGCCAGAGACTCTTGATGTTGGCATTGGCATCAGAGAAGTAGCTGTCAAAAATGAGCAGTACCAGCATCGAGTCATTAAGGACCTGCAAGTGGCTGGCCTCTTTGTGGAGGTAGAATCCCTTATCTTAGCTTTTTGAGTCCTTTCTGTGATCCAGCTAGATATCCAGGGGGTGACATAGGGGGTTATACCTTATTTCATGAATTTGCCTATAATTTCCAACTAGGGTGCTGTGTCAAATACTTTGGCCAGCTCAAGGCAGGCAGTATGTACCATTTTGCCTGTGCCCATTGCTTTGATAATCATTTCGAAGAAGTTCACCAGGTTGAGTAGGCATGTTCTGCCCTTGGCTAAGCCACACTGGGTTTGGTCCAGTGTCTGAGGGGGTTCCCATGTGAATGCTTATCATTTCCATGATAATTCTTTCCATGACTTTGCATGTGATACTAGTCATACTTCTGGGTCTGTAATTACCTGGTTCTGTAAATGGGAATGACATTTGCAGCCCTCTTTTTATTTATTTATTTGTTTATTTCTTTGACATTGGTTTTCCTGGGATAGTCTGTCTGGGTCAACAGAACCCATTTTCAATGGAGGTCTGGGGAGAAAAGCTCCAAAGTAACAGACAATTATGTACATATGTATTACTATAAGTTTGATTTATACAGTAGGTAGGTAATTAACAACAGATAGATAGTTTAACATAACAAGTATAAACATACATCTAAAATATTATAAGATCATATGCAGAGCAATACAGTCAAAACAAGTGCAAACATAAAAGAAAATCTTATTTTCAAAACATTTGAGGATAGGTATCTTACATTCTTACATATGGTGATAAAAGTTATTGTATAGTCCTTCCTGGTGATTTGAAAACAGAGATATGATGTTGAGTTGCTATTACATTGTGTGAGAAGAGAGAAGTGGATGAGATTGGCTGAAAGGTCAACAGTACTAAATACAGGTTAGATAGTTGTGTCCTTCAAAGAGAAGAAATGTAAAGGATAAGAAAGCCAGAAGATAGATCAGCCAGGGTTGAAAAGGGTAAAGTTATCCAGAAGTTGAGCACAAGCATAGCCATGTATTATTTAGATGTTGTTTTAGGGAGGCTTTGAAGGCTTCTAGGTTAGTAATTGCCCTTGTGGCTAGAGGGAGAGAGTTCCAGACTTTAGCTACAGAGTGAGAGTAAAGAGTTTGTCCTGGTAATTTATAGGGATTGAAAATAGCTAGGAGCTGTTTGTTTTCAGACCTTAGGGTTCTGGTAGCAGTGTAAGGGTTCACTATTTGACTAAGGGTTGGGCCTAAGAGCTGGGTGGTTAGGTAGTTCAAGCCATTGAAGCATATGCAGTGCTCTACAATGATGTGCGTTGGTCTTTGAGTTAATGGCAAACATGGCCACTTTGTTATAGCAATATTCTAATTTAGAGCTGATAGTGGACTGTAGATTTACGAGAATTGTGACACCATATAGCAGAGAGGGTAGAAGGTAGGTTTTGGCAAAAGTGACTGGTCGGCGTGTTCAAGAACTATTGTTCCTATAAAGGATGCCAAGTTTCTGATGGGTTTTCTTAATGTTATGCTGGATGCGTAGATCAAACTTGAGATGATTGTTAATAATGACACCTAGCAATTTAGAATCTGAAAGACAGTGTTGTCTGAGAACAGATTTGAAACTGGTTATTGTCAATGGAGTGATTTTTTTTTGGCATAAAGAGAAGAATTTTTTTTTAGGGTGAAGGAAGAGTTGAGACTTGGTGAGCCAGCATTCAATGGAGGAAAAAACTTGTGTGACGGAATGTAGTTGCAGAAGTGTGGGAGAGGTGCAGATGATAGTAGAGTCATCTGTGTATTGTATGAGAGTTCATGGGGATGAGGAAGTGTAAAAGCTGTTTGTAAAGATGTTAAACAGTAAGGGACCAAAGATGAAACCCTGTGGGACTCCAGTGTGGGTGTTAAGAAAAGGAGAGAAGGTATTTTGCCATTTTACTGCCTGTTTTCAATTGTTTAGGCAGCTATGAAAGCACTGTAAGGTAAGAGGTGTAAGTCTTAGGTTAGAGAGCCTAGCCAGGAGTAAGGTGTGTGAGACAGGTAAAAGGCTGTGGATAGGTCAAAGTATAGTGCTGATGTAAAGTTACCAGCATCTCTAGCCCTATTTATGGTGTCAGTGAAGGATAGGAGGGCCATGGAAGTACTGTGGCTCCATGTTGGGTGAGGAAAAGTAGGTTGTTATGTAGTAAATGTTGCATAAGCTGTTGGTGTATGCCTTTTTCCAATATTTTGGAGATGGGAGATAAAATGGTTATAGGTCAGAAGATAGATAGCTCAGTAGACTTTCCTCCTTTGTGGGATAGGAATAATATGTGACATTTTCCAGATGTTAGGAACTTTAGATTCAGAGATTGATCTGCTGATAAGGATGCTGTTAGGGTAAGAAACAGAGACAGCTGCTAATTTAATGTACTCTGGTGGGATATTATCAGCTGCAACAAGTTTTTGCAACATTCTTTTTATGACACTTATAGGGGTGGGTTGAAGAGAGAAATTAATTGGGTAATTAGAAAGGGAATTTGGATGATTATCAGGGAGGATGTCAGGGAGTGAAGGTGAGACTGGACTGATGGTAGTAGTAGAATAAGAGGAGCTGGAACAAGGGTTAGGAGAATTTGAGATCAAGGACACTACTGATTCTATAAAGTGAGTGTTGAAGTCAGTAACTATTTGTAAAGGTCAGGGCAAGGGCAGCTGGCATAGTCTCTCTATGAGCTTTATAGGTTCATAGGTTCATAGGCAGAGTTCCTTTTTGGTCCTGGGGTTACATAGGGATGAAATGGAGGACCAGAATGTTTTAGAGTCAGTTTTATACTTTTGTTGGATATGGGTATAATACAATTGTTTCTCTTTGTTTACTTACTTCTTTACCTGGTTGCAGAGTTGTCTGTATAATAACAGATTTTCTTCATTTGTTTTGTTTCCAGTGATCCCAGACTATGTTCTGTTTTTTCATGAGATTTTTGCATGTCTTAGTTAACTAGGGAGCAGGATTGTTTTGACACTGTTTCTGTGCATTTGGAAAAGGGGATTCAGCATATTTAGAAAGGTGGTGTTGAAATATTGAACTGCTGCATCTAGAGGAAGATGTTTCAATATAGACCAGTCTATATTCCTTTATATTTCATTGAACTTATTGTCAGAAAAAATTAGTTGGATTGCGGATGGTTTTCAGGATTTATTTTTTTAGGTAGGTGAGTGGTGGTTCTGAGGGTATATTAGGGCAGGTGGTCACTTAGGAAGTTGAGAAATGTACCTGTAGAAGAAAAATTAGCAGGATGGGATACAAAAATCCAGTCTAATGTAGATTGTTGTGTATAATCTTTGCTGTATTGAGTAGGACAGATAATGACTGGAGTAAAAACATAGAGGTTGATTTTGAGTAAAAGACAGTTGATGTTCACATAGGATCATAGGAAGTTACTAGGCTAATGACCCTGGGGACCTTACAGGCCTAGCCAAGAGTTTATCCCCAAAAAAGAAACCTCAGTCAGCACCTGTCACCCCTGTCATTTGAGGATACAGGTGGAACCCCTGGGAAAATGTTGTGGTTTTCCATCCATTCATCAAGGTTGCGCTCGAAGAGTGGATGGAAAACCATAAATTTGTCCCAGGGGTTCCACTTGTGTCCCTCACCTAAAATGATTGTCTCATGGTTAATTGTTTGTGAGGCCCAAGAAAGAGTGTCTTTAAGAATGGGTATATTGTGTCCTGGGGTATGTAAAGTACTATGACACAGATGCATTTTGTCATATTATGATTTAGAAAGGATAAAAGTATCTCAGCATTTGAGAAAGTGGGGATGCAGTTAGTAAAAGGTGTGATATTAAAGGTGTCAGGGGAAATTAGGGCTACCCCGCCACCTTTCGTATGTGTTCTATCAAGTCTAGTTATGCTAAAGTTGGGAGGTAAGATTTCCGAGTCTTTTATGTGGGAATTTAGCCAAGTTTCTGTTAAAGCAAGTGTATCTGGTTTATATCAGTCAATCCAGGCATGGAAAGGGGCTGTTTTGTTCCTTAGGCTTCTAACGTTTAATGTCATAATAATAAGGTCTTTTGGACAGGTCTTAGAGTGTAGGTTATGGTAAGGACCAAGATTTGGGTGGATGTCTCTACATTGTTGTAACTTGGAAATAGAAGGAATAATAGCGCAGTATTTTTTTTTTTGTGGAAACAGTTGTAAGTGGTTTAAGGTATGGTTTGATATTGGAAGTGGTAAGAAGTTTTGTAACTGAGTAGTATGTTATGGTATTATGAAATAACTGGGGGGAGAGATATTAGAGAAACTGCTGGGTTTGGAGAGGTATGTGGAGGTGGAGGTAACTGATGAGTAATAATTTGTTAGGGTTTGAGCTGAAGGTGATCTGGCATGTAAGAGGAGGAATAGTAAAACTGCTAGGCAGCATGTTACAAACATTATTGGTTTATAGAGTATGTTTATGAGGGCTGTTAAGATGGTGAGTTTGTTTTTAGTGTTTGATACAGTAATACTGGGTTGGGTTGGATGTGCATGTTTTGTGGTAAGGGAGATGAAGGGAGAAAGTAAGTGGTCAATTTGAATCACAGGATTAAGTGGTAGGATAATGTGATTGATTATTGGAGTCATTTGGTGTAGTCCTTTATCGATATATTTAGGCGTAGTGAGGGTGGCTGGGAATTGGGAGTAGGACAGGTGAGCAGAGTGATTCTTGATTGTTGTGAGGGCAGAACAGAGCAGACTGACCCAGGCTAGTGGTGGGAGCAATATAAAAACAATTGGTAGATAATGTAAGGTAAGTAGGTATATGCCACTGAGAATAAATCTAAGAATGCTGCCCCAGAAATAAGCATTGGTTTATACAGTAATTTGTCTTTTGTTGATCGAAAAGTATAAGCTGAGGCTAAAACTGGAAAATTACTAAGAATGGAAGTGTGGAATGGTTGGAAGTGGGAATAGCCAATTAAAAAAAAAAGGTTTTGGCTGATTGTGATAGTTTTGCAAAAGGGTTAAAAAGAAACTACAGTTAATATCAGGGAAGGGTTGAGGAATTCCTCATGCTGGTGCCTTCTGGAGAAGTGTGGGAAGCTTTACTATACTATGCACAGTTTAAGAAGGTAAATAGTAGGATCCCTACTTTCAAAATGTTCACTTTAGTTACTAACGTCTTGTGAATGTAATTAAAGAATCCTTGTAGTCCTTTTCTGTGGGGTATCGATTTGGCCAGTGTGGGCTGCAGAATGGCGTGCCACAGAGGTTAAACAGTTTGTGCAATTGTTATGATTTATTTTAATAGGTTTTCCACCAGGTGAAGTAAAAACAGTCAGTGGGTTCCCAGGCAAGCAGGAAGCTAGAGTGGGATCCAGTACAGGAGGTGTATTCCACTGGGGGCAGATTGGTAAAAGGATCTGCTTGACCCAAAGCCTGTCTGAAGGCTGTGGTTAAATAATGAGTCTAATGGTCCCGCTAGGTCATGTTTCATGCTATTAAGGATGCATCCTGAGATATTAATGGGACCCATTGATACAGAGTTCTTGGACTTGTTCTGCAGTGATAGTCAGGGGAGTTATGTTTGAGGGTATTTCCTGAGAGGTATCTGGAGGGAAGGGGGGTAAAACTAGAGCTACGTTTGCTATATCTTCTGGCTTAGTATGGGTGGTTTCATTTACAATTAGTTCAGCATATTATTGTTTATTGCCTTTGAGTTTCCAGAGATAGCTGAAGAATGTCCTGTGATTGTCATTGGCTTGGAAAGCTATTTTTCCTCAAATATGGCTTCAGTTCACTTGACTAGTCTCATGCATTGCCTGTTTAGATAAATGGCAGAGTTTTTACCTTGCTGCACGTTGCTAATCCTATTTTTTTATATGGTTTTCTTCCCTTTGTTATATAACATGTTGAGTATGGGACTCCAACAGGGTGGCTTTTTTCTTGAGTATATCCTGTGCTTATTCCAGTCAGGATCATCTGTCCCTATGCAGATCTTAACATGACTATACACTGTTTCCATGAACAATTCCACATAGGAAGTGTTCTTAGGGTTTGGAGAGGACTTGAAATTTTGCCAGGGTGCCACATAATAAGAGGAGGTTTACCTTAGAATAATTCTTAAAATGTTCAGGGTTAGCTGGAGTCCTGTGTCTTATTTTTATTTTGCAGGATACAGCTTTAACCTTGATTATTATTTTTCAGGGTAGGAGGAGTAATAAAGTTACTTGACAAACATGTAATGAAGTTTATTTGACAAACGTGAGCTTGCCTAATGTTACAGTTTTATATGAGGAGGGCATTACAGATTAAATTATATTTTAAACTTATACATTTCAAAGAGAAATAGTGCACAATGAGTAGTGTGGTGGCACAGTGTGTAGCATTGTCACATCACAACAAGAAGTCCTCTGCTTCAATTCTTGCCTGGGGTGCTTTCTTTGTGGCATTTGTTTGCTACATCAAAACAAGAGGTCCTCTGTCTTAATTCTTGCCCAAAGTGCCTTCTTTGTGGCATCTACTTGCCATCTTTGCATTTAGATAGTATTTCTCAAGGTTATCCATTTTTCCCACCTCCCAAAACATGAGATAGATTTTATTTTTATTTATTTAACATTTGTTAACCTGGAAAGTCCAACTTGGAACAAGTCAATTTTCAGTGGAGGCCCGGGGAGAAACGCTCAAGATGCATGTCTTTTTATGTGGGAGAAAACTGGAGCATGATGAGGAAATCCACATGAACACAGGGAGGACATGCAGACTCTGCACAGAAGGCACCCCGGCCGAGAATCAAACTAGAGAACCTCTTGCTGTAAAGCGATAATGCTACCGCTGCACCACTGCACAGATGAATTGGTATTCTCCAAACTGTCAATAGGTGCGCAAGTAGTGAATGAGTGTGTGTGTGTGTGTGTGTGTGTGTGTGTGTATGTGTGTGTATGTGTGTGTGTGTGTGTGTGTGTGTGTGTGTGTGTGTGTGTGTGTGTGTGTGTGTGTGTGTGTGTGTGTGTGTGTGTGCATATGTGTGCGTGTGTGTGTGTGTATATATACTGCATTTATTAAGTGACGATCTGACACAGTCTCCAGAATGGGCTTCTTTTATTTGTGCTCATTTGTTGCTGGGGCAGGCTCTGGCAACTCCTAAGAAAATTTTTATATCCAAGTATTGTTGCTTGAGGTTTGTGATATGCCACTAAATATTGTTTCTAGAGTTACATGAGCTGATTCTTACCATTTAAAATAATTTCTTGCTTTTAGAACATCATTATAAGCTGCTTGTTTGAGAAAAGCATTGTGAAATATTATCCAGAAATAAGCTGGTATTTGATACAGTACATTATCAGTCAAAGCACTCCAACGAACCATCCTGTTGACTGATATTAATTTTCAACAAATGGGTGGATGGATGGTTGCTCTGTACTAAAAGCTTGTGAAGTCATAAAGTCTGGTAGAGGAGAGTAGAATACTATGTCATTTTGTGGCATTTCTGATATACCTGTTGTGGGTTAAAGCTACATGTAAGACAAAAAGTTGTTGCTGAAGCTATTTTAAGGGAAATTTGAACTAGAGCTCTAGTATAGGTTCATAGGTTCATGGGTAGGTACTAGGCTATTGGCCCAAGGGTCTAGGTAAGCCAGACCAACAAGGTTCCCTGGCTTACGCCACCCAAGAAAGTTAATTTCCTGTGAAACTGTTGAGCAGAGCCACAGAAGTGATCATCGGGGTGTATTTCCTATTTCCCATCCACTCATTAAGATTTTTTTTGAAAAGTGCTAATGAAGAACTTTTCTTGACATAGATGAATAGCTTGTTCCAGAGTATAGGAAGTCTCTGGGACAGGAATCTATCCCTCCAGCATGTCCTGTTTATTGTGATGACAAGGTTTAGGTCCCTAGAGCGTGTAGCTCAGAGGGATTGGGATTTCTTTAGGTATAGCATGTCCAACAGCTCTGGGTTTAATATAACTTTATATGTTAGGCAGAGATCTCGTCAGAGTAGACGATATTCTACAGAGTAAAGCTGGAGTTTTTTGAGATGGTCAGTGTAGGGCATCTGTTTGAGGCCAGTAATTCTCTTTGTGAGGTACTTCTGTGGCATTTCCAGCTACTGCAGATGTCTTGTGAGGTGTACTCCAAAAGGCCTAATGAGTGTCGAGTAGAGGGGAACAATGACCTCTTTTTTCCTGGATGAGAACCCTTTTGTGATGAGGTGTGCCACATAGAAAGATTTCCTGACTACTGTGGCAAAGTGATTATCAAAGGAGAGACTACTGTCCACCTGGGTCTCAGCATCTCTTACCACACATTCGGTGTTAAGTAGACTGCTGTTTATGTGGCAGTTCATGGGTACAGAGTTTTTACCAAAGGGGATGACAATGCACTTTTTGCCATTGAGCTTGAGGCCATGGCTCTGACACCAGGCATCTGTCTCAGTGAGGCCCTTTTGTAGTATGTCCACATCATTTGGGGACTGAACTATGGCTCCTAGTTTGCATTCATCTGCAAACTTCATTAGCCAAAGGCCTTCTCTGTTGTTAGCCTGTGCTTCATTGAAGTAGATACCAAACAGGTGAGGTCCCAGGACTAAACCCTGTAGTACTCCACTTGTCACTGGCTTGAAGTCAGATTTGGAGTCTGCAACTTTTACAGTGTGGGTTCTGTCAGTGAGCCAGTTGGCAACCCATCTTGTGACGTAGGGATTTATACTTAGTTTAGTGAGTTTAGCTATAATTCCAGAATGGAGGATGGTGTTGAAAGCCTTGCCAATGTCAAGATATGCTGTGTGAACTACCTTATCCTCATCTACAGCTTTAGTGACTGCCTCAAAGAAGTCAATCAGGTTCAGAAGGCATGATCTGCCTTTCAGAAACCCGAACTGGGTGGGGTCCCGAGTTTGGAGGTTACCAATGTCTTTGTTTATGAGTTCAAATGAAGAGAACAACAGCATATCCAAAAAACGACCACTGACAACTCTGACATGTCGAAGAACACCGATTTAATACGTGAAGTGCTTTTTGTCTCTAAAATAGTAGACTTCCTCAGACAATTAACAACAGAAACTCTGTACTTAAATAAACAACCCTTGCCAAATTTACCAATCACATAGTATCAAACAAGAAACATCACTGCTTACATAAAATAGTGTAACATAGTCATCTCACATTCTTGATTTAGTAATACACTTGGTAACTTGGTAAAAGAACTTGGTAACTTAACTTTATTGGTTAACTTACTTACCAATAGAGTGGATGTGTTGTCATCTCACATTGACAGCCTCATGCAAGGCACCCCAGCTGTTAGACAAAAGGAGGGGTTGGTCACAGCTACTAAGGAGGGCTTTGTAGCAATTTCTGATTCGACAAGTCAATTGAATGCAAACCAACTGACTAGTCTTCCTGGACTGAAAACACTAGATCAAACTGGAGAGAGAGAGAGAGAGAGACATTGGAGGGAACAACCGTTGGGAAATAAACGGGTACAATAGGCACCAACTGTCACGGAACAGTGCCAGCAACACTTTTTCTTTGGTTAAATGAACAACCAACATTAAACAACAATGCAGAGGGTAACAAAAGAGAACTACTGGCTGGTGGAAATGTACCAATAGTGTTCTTGTTGAGAGACCTCGATCAAAAATCCCTGAAGGCAAAAAAATTACAGTTAGAGATTCAATACTTTGAGGAATGTAAAAAGGAGGGGATAGTACCTAAAGGATTGCATTCTTGACAATACCCGTCGGGAATGGAAACAGGTACACTTTTTTACCATGACTTAATTAGTTTGTTCAACAGACATGGTTTTGAACTAATGGAATTGATGAGTAAACATTAAAAGTTTACCATCAACAACTTGACTAGTGATATTTCTAGTTTGAACCAGGAAATAAAAGTGCATCTGGATTTCCTTAGATATCAATTTGAATGCAAAAGAGTATTCACAACTATTCAACAGCAGATTATTAAGAACTCTGAAATAAAACTAAAAAAACTCAAAAGAGACATCAATGATTACAAGAATGGTGTCGCTTACCCCAAACCTCCCCCTTCACAGGCAAGGAAGTTTATTGATCAATCGGGAATCCACATTTTAAGAGATGAAAGAGAGGGCCATAAAATCAATTTAAATTCAATAATCTCAGAGAGTGTTTCTGGCCAACAGAGCGCTAACACCCCTGTAAGGGAAAGGCAGGGAAACAACAACAACGGTTTTCCCAATCAAGGAAATTGTGCCATAAATAGACCACAAGATAACAGTAACTCACAAGAGCAGAGTTTTTTTACCAACAGTGGCCAGAACCACAAGCCCAAGTACAACACGAGAGGGAAGGGAAGCAAAAAGGAGGAGAACAAATCAAACAGGTAACTGTGAAACTCATTGTCCTGTTCAATGAAAGTGGAGATTTCAAAATATACAACTATTCTGATTTTAGTCTAGACCCTGAATTATGCAATCTTTTCAGTAGGGGGTTGACTTTTGTATCTGACAATCACTTTAAATTACCAGAGACTCTTATAGACTTGAAGCTTTATACTCGCAAGCTGAATTTTACATTATTATTTGGTGGAGATGGTCAAACAAATGACAAGATGAGAGCAACCAGTACTTTCAATCCTCCACTGCACCCTCTGCTATCATTGTTTGAACACTTGTGTGAATTTGACCTGAGACACTTACAGAAAGGGGATAGAAATGTGAAACTGAGTAATATTAAGAGAAAGAAGTGGAAGTTTTGAAAGCTATTGAAAGGTTGCCTGTTTGTTTATTAAAATCAGACAAGGGAGGGGGGCTTGCAGTTATGGACATTAATGATTACAATTCAAGAATGCAGACTGTTTTGGATAGTGGCACTTACATTAGATCACATATAAACCAAATGAATGGGGCATATAAAAAGATTCATTGTTTTTACAGTGATTTATTCATTGATGGCATGACTAACATAGACACATTCAATTACTTGTCCAACTTAAGCCCGAAGACACCAACCCTGTTTGGTTTACCAAAATTGCATAAAAATGTATAAGATCCACCAATGAGGGCATTGGTAAACACTAGTGGTTCGATCACTTATGCATGTGCTAGGCATGTAGACTCCATCTTAAAGAAGTATGTTGTGAATGAAAAACAAATTTGTAAAGACTCATAGTCTTTTTTGGCATCCATTAATGAACTTGAGTACACTAGGATGATACATTTTTGACAGTAGACGTTGTTGACTTGTATTTTTCTATTCCCCATGTGGAAGGCATAGAATGGGTAGTGGAAAGACTTCTGTCACATGGTGCAGAAAGCAGGGAGATTAGATTAATACAGGACATGATGGAAGTCATATTAAACAACAACTTTGTCATGTTTAACAATGAAATATACAAACAAATGGTAGATGTTGCTATGGGTTCACCATGTGGGGGAAGTTATGCAAACTTGGTATTGGCCCACTGGGAACACCAGTCCATTTTCAACAATGTTGAATGGTTTGGGAGAATACAAATATACACAAGATTTTTGGGTGACATTTTTGTTCTATTCAAGGGCACTAAAAATGAAGTCTAGGCCTTTGTTGATTTCTTAAACAGCAGCACCCAGTTTTTCAAATTCACTCATACATACCATGAAAACACCATTGCATACCTGGATGTTGAACTAGTGAGAAACACTGATGAGAAATGTTATGTTGCTAAAATACATCATAAATCAACTTACTCAAACACTATGTTACATTTCACGAGTTGCTATCTGTTTCACCAGAAGAGATCAGTGTTAAAAGGACAACTTGTCCGAGCAGCACGGATGGTGACGGAGGAGACAACCTTTCTTGAAGAATGTGAAATGTTGAGACAGATGTTTTTGAGGTGAGGCTACCCAGATGGATTAGTTTTTGATTTGATAGAAGAAGTACAACATAAAAGAAAGAATGGGGTTTATAAACCAACACTTATGCCCACTAATTTTGTACTAACTGTAGACACATAATGTACCTGAAATTGGTGAAGATCATGAAAAATTGGTTCAGCTCGCTTCCCTAGAAGTAAGAAACAATTCAGAAAATTCGTCAGAAAATTCCTAGAGTAGATTTATTACATCTTTTTGCCTAGAGGCTAATGAAATAGAACATATTTTGAAGAGGAATTGAATTTGTTCGTTAGAAAGAGAGGGATTTTAGAAAAATTGGGTGCGTGCCCACTTTTCACCTATAGAAGGGGCAGGAACCTCAAAAATTTACTAGAAACAGAGTTGAGGATATCAACCCGGACAGAGGGTACTTACAATTGTGAAGCCTGTAATTATTGCAAATTCATTGTTACAGGAGCACAACTGGGTGTTGGCACTAACAGATCTAGGGTAAAGGGCAGTTACAACTGCAGTTCGAAATCTTCGAAATCAGTTGTGTATTTAGCCACCTGTCAAGTCTGTCCAACATTTTATGTAGGGAAGAATGACAGGAAATTGAAGGAGAGAATATTCGAGCACACCTACCACATTAGAAAAAAGACTTCAACTAATGCCTTAGCTAGACATTGTCTTGATTATCCTTCCCACCGCTTCCTTTTCAAGGTCATAGATCAGGTACCAGTGAATGTAAAGGGAGGCCCTTATCATTTACTACTTGAGAAGCAGGAACTTATCTGGCAGCTTAGGCTGAACTCCTACACTTCTCCAGGATTAAATGAAATTACATCAATTTATTGCATTCTTAAGCTGAAAACTTTAATTTGTCAAGGAATCTCCAGTATTGTTTTAAACCTAATTTGTAGGGCATGATGCAAAAGTTAGCTTTTTAACTCTACATTTTCTTCCTTTTTTAGGGATTCATTATTGTAGTCATGGTTTTAGGTTAGAATGTGTTGTGAATATTTTTATTCAAACCAGTGTTTGTTGCATTACTAAATCAAGAATGCGAGATGACTATGTTACACTATTTTATGTAAGCAGTGATGTTTCTTGTTTGATACTATGCGATTGGTCAATTTAGCAAGGTTTAAATATTTAAACACAGAGTTTCTGTTGTTACTTGTCAGAGGAAGTCTACTATTTTAGAGACGAAAAGCGCTTCACGTATTAAATTGGTGTTCTTCGATGTGTCAGAGTTGTCAGTGGTTGTTTTTTTGGATTTGTTTATGAGTTCCATGATTATACATTCCATGGCCTTGCAGAGCAGGCTCGTCAGGCTAATAGGGCAATAGTTCCCAGGATCAGTGGTGGCTCCCCCTTTGTGGAGTGGGATAACTGTCACTGTGCACCATTCAGTGGGCACAAAGCCTGATATGAGACTATGATTGAACATGGTGCTTAGGTGGGGAGCCAGTTCGTTCTGAAGTTTGTGTAAAACGCAGCCTGGGATATTGTCTGGTCCCATGGATGCTGTGTTTTTTGTTTTAGAGAGTGCAGCTTTTACCTGCATAGATGTGATTACAGGGACTCTACATTCTTCCTGTATAGATATGGGCTGTTTAGAGGGTGAGAGCGGGGTAAAGTTAGCACTGAACCTATCTGCCAGAATGTTGGCAATATCAGTTGGTTCTGTAATTTTCATGCTGTTGTGCTGTAACTCAGAGCAGATCTGGGTGTTGCCATTGAGATTCCTGACATAGCTATAGAATGCTTTGTGGTTGCCCTTAGAATCAGTAGCGATTTTGTTTTCTTAGCTAGGTTTGGAGGATCTTATAAGGGATCTCTGCTTCTTACTGAGGCTGACCAGGGAGCTCCTCCACTCATGGGATTTTACTCTCTTTTGCAACAGTTTCTTCCTTGTGTTGTAGAGTTTGTTTATGGCAGGGGACCACTAGATTGGCTTCCTTTTTTTAGAGGATAGCATCTTGGTTCTGTTTGAGATAGCACAATCCATGCACTCATGTAAGTGCTTATAGAGTGCATTTGTGTAGGATTCAGCAGTCATAACTTTATTGTCCATCTGCATGGGTGTCATGAAGTTCACCACATCTGTCTTAAGAAGCATGAAGTTGGCTTTGGAGAAATTTTTTACTGTGGTTTCCTTAATGGTGGATGGGGTCGGGATGTGAATATCTAGGGTGATTATCTTATGGTTGGATCTGACCAATGAGGAGTTGATTTCAGTTGTGGAACACCAGTCACTCATGTTGGTAATGGCTATTGTATGATGTTCCTTGTATTGGCCCAGATTTAGTAACTTCTTTATAACTTACAAGTCAAAGAGCTGACTGTTAGGATAGGTGGAGTTCAACATATTATTTTAGTAGTCAGAAATGTGTAAGGTGAATTTTCAATTAAAAAGGCTTCATAGATAATACAGCATTGTTTAATGCAACAGTGGCCATAATCACTACAGTATAGAACAATTCTGACAAATGAATATTGTCCAGACAAAAGGATATACATATGAAACTATAACTATATTCTTATGTAATGTTATCATTATTTGGCAAACTTAGGGAAGAAGGAGATTTTTCTTTTGTATGGATTATGGTCGCTCACTAGTTAAGTTCTTCCTACCTCACAGCATAGCATTCTAGGCTTCAGATGTTATCATCATCTTCTTCCTGTACCTGTTCAGCTTTCCTCTCAGTATTCCATTTTCTTTCAACCTTCCAAAATATAATTTAAGGAATGACTACTCTAAAATTGCTAAGTGTAAGTATGTATCTATCTACTGAAATCTGTATCTATCTATCTATATATGTGTGTGTGTGTATATATATATATATATATATATATATATATATATATATATATATATAAAATATATATATATATGTATATATATATATATATATATATATATATATATCTATATAAAACTAGTGACATTAGTCTAAACTACTAAAGATGAATATGCAAATGCTGACAAAGAAAGGTTTAAACCCAAAAATGTTAAGATAAACTGAACACAGGGGCAAGTGCCTCTTCACCCTCCATATGGGAGTATGTGCGCACAAGACTGTCTGCTAATTAAATCTATCAACTAGAAGCTTGCACAACAGTTGGAAAAAGATGTATACCCTTTATTTTCTATTTATTTTCTATTTTAGACCTTTTTTGTCAACCATTGTCATGTCAGTCTTAAGCAGTTTGGATTAAAGTCACTAGACCCAAATAAATTTATATACATACACACATATATATATATATGTATATATATATATATATATATATATATATATATATATATATATATATATATATATATGGGTCTATATCATATAGTCGAAGTTACGTAACTTCGAACACCTAATGGTCGAACCATTATGTTCGAAGTTACATAACTTTGACTACCTAAAAAAAAATACAACAGACAACAAAATAAACTGTTGTAAGCAGGAGGGCAACCACCCCTGCACCCCACACCCCTCCACTACTTAAATATACCATCTCTGAGATTGCACCACATTGAAGTGAATGGAAACCTCCGCCTATGGAGATGGAGATTTCCATTCACACACTCAAACTTTTACAAATTCGAACATATGGTCTCGACCATATGTGATTCCCTATATATATATATATATATATATATATATATATATATATATATATATATATATATATATATGTGTGTGTGTGTGTGTGTGTGTGTGTGTGTGTGTGTGTGTGTGAGTGCCTGTGTTTCTGCATTACCTTTACCCTTGGCCTCATCGACAGGGAAATGGGACTGGGCAGAAGAAGTTTACACATCTGGCTGATGAATAAATGTACATTAGAAGCTTCCAGTACCTTATTCGATGTAACAATGTTCAGTTTAACTAAATCCAAAAGAATAGGTTTCATTCAGTTCCATTTAAAAACGTGATCCCTTTTTCCTCCATTACCAATACCATATCATGTGGCAGTAAGAAAATATAACAAATGGAAACTGATATATGGAAAAATGTGACTAATGCAATCTACTTGGGATCCATAGCAGAACATATTACAAAAAGGGCAATACTAAAGCAGGCATACATGAAACAAACATCTACATTAAAAAAGGACTACTGATGAGGTACAGTCTACATATTACTAAATCTTAACTACTTTTAACTTTTATTCAATAACTGTAATATAAGACAGCATTCGCACAAGTGCTGCCTACATTTAAACAACAGCCATCTAACCTTTATCAACAGAAAGCACATAGGGAAGAATCCCTAAGAAAGTTTTGATATCCAAGCATTACTGCCTGAGGAATGTTAAAAACCTAGATAAATTAAGTTTTAAGAGATATTCGATCTGATTCTTACTTAGGTGAATTAAATAAAGCTTACATGATAATTTCTACTATGTACGCTTTGTGGCATGATGCACACATGGGCATGAAAACTTTTAGAGTCTGTAAACTCCACATAGCAGCCCACAGCTGTGTGCACCCATGTGCAAATATAGAAACTTTTGGAGCATGCAAATTAAAGCATAAGTAGCTGAATTTTATGCTAATGAAGGAAATCAACATGGTAGAGCAATTGAACAATCTGTATAGCAACTGTGTAGACTCCGTGTTCGTGTTGGCCATGTATTCCAAAACTTTCCAAATACAGCCACTGAAATGAGTCTACGTGGAAACAAGAACAAGTAAAAGCTCTTATATTTATATAGAGCTGCCCTTATTGTGTAACACCACACATATTCTGACCTAATTACACAGGGTGGATGCTAGAAAATTAATGTAGCAATCATAATAATTCCATTTTAAGTGCCATGACATAATGCAGCTTCACACCCCCAAATGAAGAATATACTTGTAAGTAATGCAGGCTTCTAAAATGTGTAAACCACCATCAAACACATTAAACATAGTATTATACTGTAATGTAAGCATATGCAGGGTGTATCTGATGGATTACAGTATTTCTCTGTAACAGCACTGGTCTCCTGTGCAGTTTCCCTGCCTACACAGTTACTAATCATGTAGATTCTGGTCTGTCAACACTGCAAAGATGTAAATGAGGTCAAAGCCTCATTAGAATTGTTGAATCATAAAAGAAGTAATCATGTAGGGATGTTCACTTCATGTAAGCACTTCCTCGGTGTTTATGTTGAATGCATGGCAAAAGTGAATGCTGATGTCGGGGGATGTGTCAGGTTACACTAGCAGAGGTGAATATGTAGGACTGTGAAGGGTAAAAGTGCATGTAAGCCATGCAAAATTCCTAAGTTTAAAATTCTGTCATCTCTTCATTGTCCTTTAAAATGTATTGGATCTGTACACATTAATTTAACATTTATTTTTTTTTTTCATTTTTGTCCTTGTTTGCATGATGTGGTGCTTAGCACAACCACAAGAAACAGAAAAATGAATGGCAGGTTTCACTATGTTGTTATATAACTATTCCTGTGGCAACACACATATGTGTTAGGGTTGAAATATAGATTGTCCCAGGTTCATTTCCAGGATGTACAACTTTTTGTGGTCCACATTTGCACAATATCCCAAGAACAGAGGAAATATCAATTTTGCCTGTGCTTATCTTATTTATGCTTAGCTGCACAGAGGTGTGTGGAGGTGCACAGAGATGTGCATAGTGCACTAATAAGCAAGCAACAGGTGTGTTTAATAGATGCTATTTATAGCATAAGCTTGTGAACTACATGTTAATCAACCAATCAAACACAGTGGAGATATTTAACAATGTATAAAGAGTATCCATGTAGCCACTATTCTGGATTTTCCTTTATCTTTCAATAAAGCTGGAGTAGAGAAAAAAATATTTTAACAGACACAATGCTAGGAGCTGCTGCAGCTATTCTACATATGCATGTGCTAGAGGTAGAAGCCAATGCTACTGGTAATGCTGACAATAGACCTAGGCTGAGAAGGAGAAGAGTGTTCAGGCTCAGGGTAACTTCCAGGTGCTACATGAGCTGGAGATTGTAGAGTGCTACAGGGTGGACAGGGACACCTTACAAGAACTCTGTGACCTCTGCCAACCTCATCTCAGACCCAGAGCCTACTGAGGGGAACCCATCCCACTGGAAATTAAGGTATGTGTAGCCCTTAGAATATTAGCTACTGGTACCTTTCAAACACCAAGTTGGGCCATGATGGGTGTGTCACAGGCATCAACTTCCAGGATCCTCCATCAATTTCTAAATGCTATGCTCATACATGTCAGTGTGCACATATTTTTCTCCAGTACTTCTGAAGAGAGGGCCAGCAATATGGAACTGTTTTACCATGTAGCACACTACCCTGAAGTGCTGGGTGCCATAGATTGCACTCATGTACACATTAAGGCAACACCTGGTGAGCAGGGCAGAATCTACATTAACTACAAGGGATACCACTCCATCAGCTGCCAAGGCATGTGTAATGCCCAGGGAATTACCTTGAATGTGTGTGCTGGCAATCCTGACAGTTAACAGTTATCATGACTCTAATATCTAGCTCACATCACAGCGTTACCAGATGTTTGCTAGGGTGGACATCCCACGTGGCCATTTACTTGGGGATGCTGGCTACACTCTGGAACCATGGCTGATGACACTCATCAGAAGTACACACACGCACACACACACACACACACACACACACACACACACACACACACACACACACACACACACACACACACACACACACACACACACACACACACACAGAAAAACACCATAATGAGGCACATGCTGAAACTAGAAACATCACAGAGCATGTGTTTGGGCTTCCAAAGTCACAGTTCCAGTACTTAGATATATCTGGTGGAGCCCTGCAGTATAATCCACACACATGGATACAAATATTCACAGTTTGTGCTTTGGTCCACAGTCTGATCCTGCTGAAACAGCTGCAGCAGGATCAGCAAGGGGGAAGGAGCACACATCACCCCACCAAAGCCTAGGTCACCACAGCCACAGTCAGATGACGACTCAGAGGACAAAACCCCAGCTGCTGTCCCTATAGGCAGATGTAGGCATGTTCAATATGCCCTTACTTTGGCTAAGAGACAATGTGTAGCACATTCACTGACCACCTAGGGACCTAATACCTTTCTCCTACTCACAAATATGTAGTAAAATTGATGCCATTCAACTCACACAACTTTTACCTCCCTATGTATTGGTTGTGTACTGTTTCCATTAGACAGGGTCAGCCCTGAACTAAAGGTGTGTCAACTTCTGCATTTGCAAGGTAATTCCTGAATCTAGAATGTATTCTTTAATCATATTATGGCATATCCTTGTATTTCATAACGCGATACAGTAAGGAAGTAAATAATGGTGGATTTGTACAGAAAGTATCTTAACAAGTGACAGCAGACACATATTACTTATGTTTGTCCATCAGTAATTAGTAGGCCTCAGGCATGAAAGATTCACACAGCCATACCTCTGAAGAATCCAGGTGTTCTCTGCATGGCCTCAGTTTAGTATCATACCTTTGTACTGGTAAATCTTTGAAGACAGACATTAGAAAGTGATGATACACATCACAGTTTCAGACCTCAGACATGTTTGTGTCATAACAGTAACTGAGCTTTGCCCCCCCCCCCCAACAAAAAGAGGGGTGCACCCTTGTTCCTGCCATAACAGTAACTCAGCTATGCTATCATCAAAAGAAGAGTATATGTGTGCTTGTTCCATCCAACCTGGACTTCATTTGTTGGCAAATGCATATCATATCATTCCCAGTTAATATCCTCTCACATGTTAAGGCCAATGATATAGAATGGCTTACATTGCATGTGTTAGCTAACTGATAAATGATCAAGAAACACAGAAAGCTAATGCAGAGCTGTATATTTGTAAGCATAATAGTGACAGGTTGTGTGATCACTAACTGCTCTGTGTCCAAACATAGTAAAGTTACTTAAATGTACAAATCACAGCTGATGGTTTGATAGCAGTGTACATTCTGATGCAGTTGGTTGTGTGAAGACTGACTTTTCATTTCAGTGATGCAAAGCTGTTTGTGTGGCCAAGAGAACTAAGGCATCCCTCTGTTTTCTGAAGCTGTATTGATGTGAGGGTTCAAATCCTGACAAATATAAAAATTTGTGATGTGTACTATCAAGTTTTACTGTGCTTGTACAGAGTTTGCATATGTACTCCTTAGCTTTAATATCTTTTCCTATTTGTCTCCTTTTAATTCCAGTTTTGTGCAATGAGTCATGTCCTGAAACATCATTTGGCTAAGCTTATCTTGTTTATGTGCTGCACAACATTGCAGAAACAGGGGAAAAACAGATTTCATAGAAAGCGGACATCCAAAAATAGAAAACAGATACATTCAATTAATGTTCTTAGCCATTGCAAAAAGCCATCCTGGAGTAGAGATGGGACCGGGTTATAGCAGCAAACATTAGCAATGCATTTCTTATTTGTGCACTGCTTCCCTGTACGCAAACAGGCCTAGCTCACTTGCGTGCACACTTTGTTAGCCATCATGCAAACCGAATGCTCATTGTATTATGGAATTGTATATATGATATTTTATTATTGCTGTTTACTGTCCATTTGCTTTGTATGACATAAAACTACATGTGGAAACTTTGCAACTAAGGGCACAATATAATATTGTAACGTAACAATGTGAACATCCTACAAAAGGGCCTCACTGAGACAGATGCTTGGTGTCAAAGCCATGGCCTGAAGCTCAATGCCAAAAAGTGTATTGTCATCCCCTTTGGTAAAAACTCTGTACCCATGAACTACCACATAAGTGGTAGTCTACTTAATGCCGAAAGTGTGATAAGAGACCTTGGGACACAGGTAGACAGTAGTCTCTCCTTTGATAATCACATAGCCACAGTGGTCAGGAAATCCTTCTACATGGCTCACCTCATCATAAAAGGTTTCTCATCCAGAAAAAATGAGGTCATTGTTCCCCCTCTACTCATCACTTATTAGACCCATTATAGAGTACAACACCCCTTTTGGTACCTCACAGGACATCTACAACAACTGGAAAGGCCACAGAAATACCTCACAAAGAGGATTACTGGCCTGAAACAGATGCCCTACGCAGACTGTCTCAAAAAACTCCAGCTTTACTCGGTCGCATATCGCCTACTCAGAGGCGATCTCTGCCTAACATCCAAAGCTATATCAAACCCAGAGCTGTTGGACATGTTCCACTTGAAGAAATCCCAATCCCTCCGAGCTACACGCTCTGGGGACCTAAACCTTGCCACTACAATAAACAGAACATGCTGGAGGGATAGATTCCTGTCCCAGAGACTTCCCATACTCTGGAACAGACTACCTATTTATGTCAAACAGAGCTCCTCATTAGCACTCTTCAAGAAAAATCTTGATGATTGGATGGAAAATAGGAAATTCACCCCAGGGATCACTTCTATGGCTCTGCTCGACAAGGGCACAGGAAAATAATTTTCTTGGGTGGCGAAAGCCAGGATACCTTTTTGGATAGGCTTATATAGGCCTTAGGGCTAATAGCTTAGTACCTACCTATGAACCTAAGAACCTATATACTATAATACAATATTATTTAATATAATATAGAAATATATATATATATATATATATATATATATATATATATATATATATATATATATTTTTTTTTTTTTTTTTACAATGCATTAATGTAAACCACCCCAAATAAGCACTACAACCCTGGGGTCTCATTATCTTTTCCACACATATATCAACCACAATACAAAGTGTTATACATAATGTTATATGCTCACTCATGGACAGGGCCACTTCGTGTTGCTCACAGCCTTGCTCTGCAAAACTGAAACAGCCAAGTATGCAAAATAAGGGTACTTGTGTTGTTGCACAGCTAGGCTTCCAAACAACTTACTGCTATTAGGCTACTAGTCTCAGATGACACTGTGAAGCAATGTACCTATGCATGCCTCCCAACCTCTTGTCTCCCACATAGCCAGCCATCTACTATAAGTTCTCCTGCAGTCCTGCTAAAATCAGACTTGTGCCATGGCACCTGTGATAAGTAATGTATTCTGTAGTCTGTGTTTTTAAATAGGTAGGAATTCTATCCTCACCGTAGTCAACTGTGTGTGTGTGTGTGTGTGTGTGTGTGTGTGTGTGTGTGTGTGTGTGTGTCTACACAGAAAAGAAGAAGTGAGTATCCTACACTTACTTCTCCAATTGGATGGCTTGCCAGTTTTTGAAACTTGCACAAGCCTACACATCCATTTCATACAAAGTTCTCCCAAACTCATGTCTCCCACATGGCCTGCTGATGTCACCATCTACTATAAGTTCACCCACAGTACAGACAAAATCAGACATGCTGTGGCATGTTTTGATAAGTGCTGTGTTCTCTAGTCTGTGTAATTAGATGGGGAGGGATTCTATTCTCACTGTAGGCAAATAGAGGGTGTGAGAAATTGTGAGTTATTGCTGGACTTTAAAGTGACACTGTTATCTTGTCCTCAGCAGACATTGCTGATGTCTTCATCTATAAAGTGTCATCTGATACAATTCAAGTCAGACTTGAGGTGCCACTTGTATTAAGTACAATGAAATGTGTGTACTTAAATAGATAGGGGTTCTATTCTCTCTGCAGTCAAATGAGGGTGGCGGTTTGTGTGTGTGTGAACTGTTGATGGACTTTACAGTGAGACTTTTACACCAGCCTGCGGGACACTGTTATCTTGTCCTAGACAGACACACATCTGTCATTACTACGTAATGCAGTAACCAAAACAAGCTGCTGTCTACAAATACAAAAGTGAGAACCCAGACCTGGAAGACTACTCCCTCAGCCTAAACAACCAAATTAGAAAACTTGTGCAATCTCTAACCCCAACCTTTATTTTAACTTTTTTTTTCTTTCCCCCATGGCACAGTAGAGTAGGCCTGTCCAATGGGATCAACCTGCCTCTACACCACTGAGCATGGCACCAAGACCCAGCAAGACTGATCTGCAACCTGGTAGCACTCTTTGTGCTGCCTCTGCACTATCTGGCCACTCAGGTATGTTTGCTCCTAAGGATAGGACTTTGATTCTTCCCACTGAGAGCAGTGGCAGAGTGGGTGACTTTATCACCCAAGAAAAACTGTCTGGGATGGTGCATAAGATTGTGTGCCACACTGTGGCTACACGCCAATGCTAGGTGGAGACACTGCTCTCTATTATTGTACTGAATAACACAAGGAAATGCAGTGAGGTGACAGTGATGAGAGTCCAGTGCATGAGGACTGGATTCTCACTGTCACCCATCTTGACATCCATGAATTTGCAAGATCCACACCCTTACCCCACCCATGGTGTTCATATACCTCCTGTGTTCTTCACTGTCCCTGTCTCTTGTCTTGTTTGTCCTGTCTGTCAGCAATTGCTTCCTCACCTTGCCAAATTACCTCCCTCAGACATACTGATGTCCTTTCCCCAATATTCCTCTCTCTCTCTAAAAAAAAAAAAAAAAATAGAGAACCTGTCCCGCCCCCCCCCCCAAAGAAAGAAAAAAATTGTCCCATTAATACCTCTCCATGTCACACACATGTCTACTTGACATCAGCCAGTTGGCTGTATAACATGATTACATTGGTGTCACCTCTCTCACTGGAGGTGACAGTCCAAATTCAGCTAATCTTCTGTACATATGATCAGTTTTTCGGGGCACATCCTCAGTATAAGGCATACATTCGCAACACATACATGTGTTGTCCAGCCCCACTAAGCAATAAAACCCTGGGAGCTTAGTATTTTTTACACACATATATCAACCGCACTACAAAGTGTAATATACAATGTTGTGTGCTCCATCATGGACAGGGTCAGTCAGTGGTGCTGACAACCTTGCTCTGATAAACTCAAACATCCAACTCTGCTAGGCTTCTACACACCTAGAACACACTGTACGTTTAGGCTACTGGCCTCATATGAGCCTATGAATATATGTGCCTATGCATGCCTCACAACCTGTTGTCCCCCACATTGTCTGATAACGTCATCTACCATAAGTTCACCTACAGCCATGTCAAAATCAGACTTGTGCTGTGACGCTTATTTAAAGTACTGAGTTCTATATTTTGTATACTTAGATAGGCAGGGATTCTACTCTCACTGCAACCAACTGTGTGTGTCTCTACTCAGCAGATTAGATGTGCTATCCTACTGTTACTTCTCTAATGACAGGGCTTGCTAGTCTTTACATACTTGTAGAAGCCTACACATCTATTTCATGCAGCCCACCCAACCTCTTGTCTCCCAAATGGCCTGCTGATGTCATCCACTATAAGTTGATCTGCCGACGTGTAAAAATCAGACATGTGCCATGGCACTTGTGTATAATACTTTGTTTTGTAGTCTGTGTACTTAGGTAGTAGTTCTGCTCTCACTGCAGTCAACTGTATGCATATGTGACAGATGTTGCTTGATATTAAAGAGATCCTTTTATACCAGCAAGCAGGGCGCTGTTATGACCATATGCTCAACAGACAATGCTGATGTAATCAGATATATAAGATTGTTGCATATCCAACCATCCCACCAGGCCAGGAATGAACACTGGCCTGGAGTCCAGGCAGATGTCCCTTTAGGTTCATAGGAAGTTAATAGGTAGTAGACTGGTGACAGATATGCTTTGGGGTATGTTTTTTGGGGACATGGTGAGGTGATGTTTGCCCAAAACTGTCTGGTAGCAGATTGATGATGTCCTCAGGGTCAGTATGAGTAGTACCATTCACTACTTGTTGGTCATATAGCTGGGCCTTCAGTTTTAGATGTCGGACATAGTTAAAGAATGCCTCCTGATTATCTTTAGCTAGGGATGCTACTATAGGTTTGTACATTGCTTTTGAGGACTTTTCAAGATAGCTAATTTCCCTATTCACTCTGTGGAGGTTGTCCCTCCTCTGCTGAGTTAGTTGCCTCTTGTTCTTAGACATTCCTTTCTTCTACTTCTTGTATTACCTATGTATGCTTGATCCCACTAGGGTGGCTTGTTTTCTGTGAGGAACTTGTTTAGATCCATTCATGTTTAGCTAATTCTGTACATTTGTATAGATATTTATAGGCCATGTGCACACCTCTGTATAGCAGTCATTGTTGACAGTGGTAGCATGGGGGTTTGCAGCTCTTTATGGCATTGGTTAGGAGCCTATAGTTTGCTTTGGAGAAATGTTCCATCCTTTCTGTTCTTCAGGGGGTGTCAGGTATGACTGTGAATGTGAACGAGACTGAATTGTGATCTGATCTGACCGGGGGCAGGGCAACTCATAAGGGTTAGTGCAGAGAACCACTATGTTGGTCAGTACTAAGTCTAGGACATTCAAGCACCTTGTGGAAGTGTAGACTATCTGTTGCACAGCATGTGTATTAACAAAGTCCAGGAACTTTAGGGCAAGTACATCTGTGCACATATATGACTCCAACTCGATGGAAGGATAGTTGAAATCACACATAACTAAAGTGTTTGTTTGCAGAGTGGTCCTTGTGGTTCAGGGTGGGGGACAGGTAGCTATCAATGATATGGAAGGTGGTTTTATATACAGTTAGTTGGACTTGGAGTAGAACTACAGAGTCATTCTCTTAGAACAGTCTTGTGGTATATTTGTCTTTAATGAAGATGTATACACTTCCACCTTTGTTTTTCACTCTTGTTCCGATGTGTGAATGTGTGTAAGGCATTGCACCCCTGCATGGCCAGGGTGCTCTCTGCAGGCATGAACCATATCTATGTGACTGACAGACATGGGCATCTTCCAAGGTAAAGAGTTCTTCCAGTGAGCACAGTTTCTGATTTACACTCCATGCATTAAGCAGCATAACCTTCAGTTTGTCTGTGGTGAATTCTTTTACATTGAGATATTACTTCTGACATTGCCTAAAAAGGCCACTATGGAGGAGGCAAGCACCTTCATATAGTACAGTAAGGTACATCTCCAGTCATTTACTGCAACATGGACTATGACAGAGTCATAATGGTACTTGTTGAGATGTGAGTGCATGCGTGATCTGATGGACCCTGGCACCTATCAGGCAGCTGACTGTGTCCTTCTCCTTTTCCAGCCTAGTGAGGGGGATATCAGTGTGTCTCACTATGGAGTTGCTTATGAGCAAGACATGTTTTTGAGGTGTTTTGCCTGAGGGGCTTATTGGCTGAGACACCAGTGTGTGTATTATTATGTGCAGTGGATTTTGTTGGGTCTGCACTGTGCGCACTAGGTTTGCACTTGGAAGGTCTCCAATCTTTAGTTAGGTTTTTAGCGAGTACCTCCATGTATGTGGGCTTATGTGTTGTGAGCTTATATGCAACAGGTGAATTGTGTGTCCTGACAACATGTTTGAGATCTGGTTTGCTGTTATGTGAGAGAACTGATTCCAAATTCATAGTATAGATAAAGCTCTCACATGTATTAGTTTGTTTTAGCAGTAACTGGTTGTCAGTATACATGAGGCAAATGCTCTGTTGCCTCAGGATGCCCATGTCCATCAGGTAGCCTGAAGACATGGTTGGAAACTGCCTCTCTATTATGGAAAGTATATACTGTAGTAACTATTGAGGAGTGGGCTAGATGGACCAGGTTGTGGTGTAAGACTAACAAAATGTGTCTATTCTATGGAGGGCTAGAGATACAAAAATGTGTCAAAGTTTCACAATACACAACTAAGTTGCTAACAGGGCAGCAGTACATGCCCTGAGCAGCTATAGTAAACTGAGTGCAAACATCCCAAAAACAACTCTGGAATACAAGCCAAGTAAACTATTTTTAAAAAGTAGAACAAAGGAAAGATCAGCAGTGAGCCTTATTCCAGCAGTCCCCAAGTCACATGGATTCTTGACTGCACAGTTCTGCCACAAGTGTGCATGGGGACATTCTTAATGTAAGAGGGCTGCTTTTAAAGCTCCAATGATACCAAACAGTCTAGATTAAGCAAACCTGAACTGAGGCTGTGCTATAAAATGCAAAAGTCCTAGAAATTCAAAGTGAAGAAAATTGCAATCATAACAGAAGAACAAGCATTTTAAATAAAGCAGCAATCCAGTAGAATACTCTAACAAGAGTGTAGACAACAAACCTTCTAGTGTGAAATAAGTGGTCCGGAACAACAAGTGTTTAAACCAGAACAGATCAAAATAACAGACACAGTAAACCTTTAATCAGCAATTCTCAGCTTAGAAGGACGTAGGCTATCCTCCCCTGCCACAAGTGTTTACACCACAAACCTTCCTAATGTAAAATAACTGGTTTGGAAGCCAAGTGCTTAAGCCATAACAAAGAGACTTAGAAAAACAGCCACAATAAACATTCAACCAAAAATTCCAAGATCAGAAGGGCAGAGACTCCCCTTTCCTCCCACCAGTGTAGATTATAAACCTTCATAATGTAAGACAACTGGCCAGAAATCCAAGTACTTAAACCAAAAGTAATAGCCATAGAATCAGTTTCAATGTAATGCAATACCAGACAGATGACAATGATATATCTGTTAATCTACCCAGATACATCATGCCACAGTTCATAGGCCCTGTGTTTTCTTAATGAGAAAACTATGTGGTCTTTCCAGCTGCTGCATGTGTCTGTTGAGTTTCCTGCAAAAAACAGCATTATACTGTATTACTGTTCTAATAACTTTGACTACAGTGCTGTCATAAAATCCTGAGATCTGCATGTGATGGCATGTCTTATGATGTGCACCATATATATATATATATATATATATATATATATATATATATATATATATATATATATACATACACACTGGAAAACATTAAAAAGTAAGGTTATAAAGTAATGACAAACATTGCAGTTCCTGACTTAACAATGCTTACAATAGAATACACTAGAAAGTGCTGTCATGATGACACTATCCACTGTATCATTTGGCAAGGCAAATATAACTCACAGGTACAATTATCTGTTCATCAACATAAATAGAGATATACTAGGCTCTAATGTAGCTATGATCCCTGTGCATAAGACACAAAGCTTTTGTATCCCTGAATCCAAAAGAGAGAAAACAGGCATATGGCACATTTATCATCACTTGCACAGGGTTCTGGGGAGGGGGGCAGAAGGTATGCTGACTCAAAAGGTTGGTGAGTATGCGTGAGGGAGAAAATGAAGCAGGCAGGCTGTGTGTGTGTGTATATATATAGGGGTCCTCTATGTGAAATTGGTGTGTGGGAGTCTGCATGAACAAAGCCAAGCTCACTGTTAGCTCTATGTCTTGGTATGTTGGACAGGTGTGAGCCATGAATGGCAGAGGTGGCAGTTCGTCATTATGCACTCCTACCACAGGAACTGACTCTGCCAGGAGTTGCACTAATACCTTCACACCCAAGGTCAGATGAAGTGCTGCTACCTGAGTGCAACTGATGTCTGCTGGACATGTTCCCTTTATGGGAATGCCCAGGACTATGACCCCATGGCCTGCCATGTCTGGGAATGGATAGCACACTCCTCAATGGACCAGCAGAAGTACTGCCACTACTGGAGCATGATTGAGAATGGCCACATTGGCTCTCAACAGATGTTGTGGCTGTGCTATGCCCATGAATATGCCATTCCCCTCCCAGCAGATGATCCATCACAGATACTGCTTGTTCCATGACAGACATGTCATGTGTCATTCATCAGATCCCAGGAAATGGCAACATTGTGGTGGCAGTCACACATGTCAGATTGTGCCACATCCACAACCCTGAGCATTTGTCTGGAGCACCTTTCTGAATGTGCCTTGGTCTCCACGATGGCCCTAAACATACTTTGAGTGACACAGGAAAAGACACAAGCAGCAGGTGAAGGAGGGACAGCAGGCCCCACTGCAAGCACCCCTATCAACCTTCCTGCATGGCACCTTGCCAATACTTTGGCCATTGGCAGACTCAACAGTCACTGAAGCTGCAGTAGCCACACTTCCCTGGTCAATGTCATCATCTTTCACCTGTCCGATATCTGTGGGCTCATTGGACTGGGTACGTGTAGGTCTACTGGCTGTGTCCATGGAAAAAAAAAGGGGGTGGCTGGATGTCAACCTCTGTGTCAGATTCAACCTGTGCACCCCCCCAACTGTGCCTCAGTTTTGCCACCATCATCTGATGAGACAATGATATCAGTTAGCACAGGGTCCACACTCCCATTGTCGTGATCATCTGAAAAAAGGGAGAAACGCAGGCATACATTGACACCTGCACTACTATGGTGCAATATATGCTAAACAACTAACAGTGTTTCTAGTATTACAGGCAGTACAGCAATACACACAACAGGCCTAAAATGACACATTAGATTACTAGAAATTGATCTGCAGTACAGAAATTACTTTATTTGGCTTGCCACCTGCAGAAGACCTACAGTTCCGGATTCCTGATGGTCCTGAAAAAAGTTAAGCAAGAGGTAAGGCTAACATTGTTACATTTAACAGTAAAACAAGAGATACTACATATTCTTCTCTCAATCTGCATGATGTTTTACTTTAATAAGTATGTGGATGACAACTCCAAACTGAGCTTATCACTGTACTAATGTTCACTCTCCTTTGAAAAACACAAGTGACACAGAAGTAACTTTTATTCAATTGTTTTTACTATACAACAGTATTGAGCTGGTCCTATAAAAAAGCCTAACTCAAAGCTCTTCCTGGGACTGAGAAGGAATTGCACCCAGATCAAGGACATATTGTGGGCCACTCTGCTTTAAATTGTCCTGTGTCAGAAGATTCACCAGGAAATCCTCAGCTGGGGTGAGTGGTAGTTCTGCAGCAGGCACACCCTGGTTATCCTCTAGTCTTGGGCAACAGCAGATGCATACATCTGTGCAGATCTGAGCATGTCAATGGCCCGGTGTTGCACCTGCTCATAAGTACAACAGTGGATGCCCATGGCATTTATTTTATCAGTGATGTGTTGCCATATCCTCAGCCTCTTTGGCATATTTGGATGACTCCTTACAAGAAGCAAAATGCCATGTTGATGTACAGTGTCCACTATTATGGCGTTTTCTGCCTCACTGAAGGGAGGTCTGCACCTCACTGACATTTTCAGTCCTAAAACACAACAGAATGATAATACACATAACTATCATATAACTACAGAGTAACTGTTACCAGATAAAACAGTTAAGGTAGGCAGTCAGTAGAACCCACTGGGAAAATATAACACATGTGACTTATGTGAAATACTAACAACAGGCAGGATACAAAACAAGGAGAGTAGCAAGGGCAACATATCCTTGTATGTGCCGTAGCAGTGACTCAACTGTGCCACCCCCAAAAGAACAGCCCATTCTAGTTTGTGACATAACAATAACTTCTCTTTGCTTCCCCCACCCACTAAAGAACAGGCACATGAGCCATTTCCCCTGAAAGATGTGTACATATGTATCATACAGCTTATTATTTTCATGTATTGTGAATCATTTGTACCTCTGAAATGTCCTGACAAACATGGAAATGCCATCAGTACACTTCAAAATAATGTATACAGATAGTGTAAAGGGCTTTGCTTTACATTATTCATTAATATATTCCAGCATATACATTATGTAAGTAAAAAAACAACAGCATATCTGCTGGAGTTCAATACTCCCCTTTAAAGATGGCTTGAAAAATAGTTTGTTTTGCTGAACATTTAGCAAGTATCCTAACAATCAGTTTGGCTAGCTACACATTTGCCTTTTTACAATGGAGCAGATTAGTAATAGACTGCATCTGTCCAGGCTGTTTTTCAGAGATGCTAATTACAGCATAAGAAGCTGAATTGCATGCTAATCAACCAAATGGTGGGGTTACTCAACAAGGTATAAAGCAACCATTTAGACTTCATGCTGGTTATTCCTGTGAATTTGAAAAGTAGTGGGGTACAGACACATAAAGTCTACACAGACAGAATATTAGGAGCTGCTGCTGCTTAATTCCATTTGTATGTGCTGCAGGCAATGCTGATGCTGCTTTCAATAGGTCTAGGCCAAGACAGGGAAGAGATTTCTGGTTACATTTAACTTATCACACCATACATGACATGGACATTGGAGAGTACTACAGGGTGGACAGTGACACAATACAGGAACCCCGCAACCCCTCCTGCCTTAACTCAGAGCCACACCATTTACCACTCCATGTATTGGCTGTGTACTGCTTGCACCACAGTCAGCCCTGAACTAACACTGTGTCAACTGCTGCATTTACAAGGTAAGTCCTGAATATGTACTACATTGTATAATAACATTATGACATGTCCTTGTATTTCATCACTTGGTACAATAAGCAACTACAGGGTGGGAGCTTTGGACAGAAATTAATGTCACATGTAAAAGCATAGACTTATTTGACTTGTGTGTGTTGATTAACAAGTAGTAGGCATCAGGCCTCAAAGATTCACAGATTGATACCCCCCCAAAGTAATGATGATCACTGCATGCCCTCACTTTAGCAACATACATTTGAAATTGGTAATCATAACAGAAAAGTTTGAAAGTAATGAAACATATAGCAGTTTCTGGTTTCATGACCTTCACAAGCTCAAACCATCAGGATGCAAAACAAGGAGACTAACAAGAGCAACATAGCCTTATTTGTGGCATACCAGTAGCTCACCCTAGGTCCAACCGCCTTGAAAGAACATTATACCATTGCATGTTCCATGACAGGAACCCACCTTTGCTCCACATGCCCAAATTAGCAGTCTGTGCTTGTTTGTGGCATTCAAGTTTGCATTAATTTTATGGCAACTGGATATCATATTATCCCTAGAAAATATGTTCACACATTTTAAGGTAAATGTTATAGACTGGCTTACACACTGCATGTGTCTATGTACTGGTCAGACAACTGATGGTTGATAAAGAAACACAGAAAGGTAGGACACAGCTGTATATTTGCAAAGAATAATCATAGCAGGTTGAGTGACCAGTAAGTGTACCACATCCAAATATATTACATAAAATACATTTACAATTATCAGATCATGCCTTGATAGTGTATATTCAAGTTCACTTGGTTGTGGAGGAATTACATCCTGTATTTGCTGCAAAGAATTTTGTGGGGCAAAGATGGATAAGTCCCCCTCCTGTTTTGTGACAGTGCATTCCAGTGACAATCAGGATCCAGACCTAAGTAGTTATATCTCATGTGTACTAACAGTTTCTACTGTATATGTCATAGATTGTGTTTCCGCATTTCAAATAGTTCTACATTTTTCATACTTTTTTCTGTTTTCATTTGGGCCACTGCTTGTGTGATGCTTTGCTTACCACAAATGGCTTTGGTTATGTGCATTTCATTTATGTGTAGAGTGGCAGTGCACAAACTGCACAAATGCACCACCCACATAGCATACAGGATTCAGACAGCCTCACACATACACTGGATGCACTCAATTAATACTATTGGCCATCAATCAAACATATTTCCCAGCAGCACCCATTCTCATGCAACGTGTCTGCACAATGGTAAGCAATGTGCAACATTTTCAAATGTTGCAAATCCAAAAGATGTACACCCCCAGTAAATGCAGTAACTGCAATTGGTGGGAAAACATAATTTTACATTGGTCTTGGTGATTGTAAAATGGCTACCTGCTAGGAAACACTGACTTTTATGTGCTCTTAATACTGCCAGACAATCTACTAAAATCTCCTGCTACTGCGACTTTAAAAATTGAAAAAAAGGATTTTTCAAAACAAAGCTAATCAAAATCTACTTACCTTTCAAAAAAATTTCTGGAACTGAGACTCAGAAAGGCTGATTTATCTCCTCTCTCACCAAGGGTGTAATAGCACTCACAGCCACATGTGCTTAGGCTGGACAGTATTGCAAAAAAATCTACAGAAGCACAAGCAAATAAAGGAAGTCAAAAAAAGGGGAAAAACAAAAATCTGATCAAGATGGAACAAATGGAGGCACAATCTTCGAAAACTATATTGTCATTAATTATGTCTCCAGAAAAAGAAACATCTACCAAAAGGCAAAAAACAACCGAATCACAGCCTGATGCCTCTAAGCAGCCCCAAAGAAACAAGGGTGAGCATCCCCTCACAATGGAGGAACTCAAAGCAGAACTATCTCCACTTCAGTCTGAAATACAAACATTTGCCTCAAAACTAACTCTATTTGGTAACAACCTGGAACAAATTACTACAAGATCAGTTCAAAACGAAGCAAAAATAATGGAAAATGAAATTAAAATACAGGAACTTCAAAAAACTAGTTCTACAAATGAATCTTCTGTAAAAGACTTGCAGCAAAAAATAATTGATCTAGAGCTAGAACAAGGTGAAATAATGTGCTGATCAGAGGCATTCCTGAGAAGTTTGAACAACCACAGCTCCTCACCATTACAGAGGAAGTATTTGGACTCTTTATGGAAAACAAAGACCTTGCACAGACATTCATAATTGAAAGAATACATAGGGCCTCGAGAAAATCACAAGTCCCGGATACACCTAGACAAATCTACATAAGGTTACTGAATGCATCTCATGCCCAATCAATCTTACAAGCTGCAAAAAAAAAAAAGTTCATTATGTGGAGAGGTTGAAAAATTACAATTGCCCAGGACTTGCCTTTTTTTATAAAACAAGCAAGGCAATCCCTGTCGCCCTCCTACAAGTTTTTAATAAATAAAAACATAAAATTCCAGATGAAATATCCAGCTCCTCTTACCTTCCAGCATAAAAATGTTACACATTCTACAAAAACCCCCAGGAAGTGAGAGCTACGTTCCAGAAACCATTTGGTGAAACTCCACCATCCTCCTATTAAGCAAGAAACAGGAATGCTTATGTGACTTTCTATCGAATCGTTGATTTTAACAAACAAACAGTTTACAATAAACATAAAAGCTTTCATTTGTCTACATGCCTTGTGATGCTGAACAAACCATGTTTGGTTGTAATACCATTTGAAAAACCATCCCCTCAACTCTTCGACTTGAACAAGGTACCTTTTCTGATTTCTTATTCTACTCTATCTCTCTTGGCCAAAAACAAGTTACCATTTCAACGTTCGAACAGTAGGCCAAAAAACTTTGATCCTGGTAATCCTGTGACTTATGACCTCCAAGTGTAACCAGTAAATATATCCTACAGGAACCCCCTTGATTCCCTATTGTACCAGCCTGATTTACGCTGAGTGTACTCCATTGCCAAAGCAAGACTTCCACCCATCTATCTGCATTCCCTGAAAAGAATAGAGCGAGTTCCAGCTGCTGTGGGGAAGGAAAAGAACTCTGCACAAAGCTGCATTGTGGATGTAAGTGTTTCTTTATCAAGATATTCACCGAGTTAGCTCCGTTGCCAAAGTGAGACTTCCACCCACCTGCCTGCATTATTTGAATAGGGAAGAGCGAGCTTTGGTTGCGGGGGGGGGGGGGGACTCTTTCCCAAGCCCCAATATGGGACGTAAGGTTTTCTTTTTTTTTTTTTTTTTTTTTTTCCTCTATTTAGTCAAAAGGGGAATGACGGTCTGTTTTTTGCCAATTGGGCTGTAAATATAGCCTTGCCTCGTAACCTTTTCGAGTGCGAGATAGAGTGGAAAAAAGGAAGCAAAAACATTCCTTTCTTGCCCTAAACTCCAAGGCAAGCGTAAGATACCTATACATTTCTGACAGAGGCAGTCAGTTTAAAAAACGCGTTCTTCATAGCATAATTATTGGCTCTCTTTCCTTTTTGGCTTATGCTATTCCCGAAATTAATGTGTGCAATTTATTTTCACATCTTTATTACCAGTTGTCCTCCAGTATAGAACATGTCAAATAGCTACTAGGTTTTTTGTGATTGCTAGATTGGAGGATTGCAGAAATCTAACCTCAAACCTCCAAGCAGCTGTTAAGAAATCTGAAATGCATAGCTGAATGCCTCCCAAAGGATTGTTTCTTTTGCTATTGCCTTGGTCCTGTTTATGTGAATTTGAAGAAATGCTGCATAGTGTCAATAACAGTTTTCAGCTGCTCATAAATACTTTTCTGATCGTAAGCCCAGTTGAACAGATTATGCTGTTACCATCACTTTTTTTTTTTTTTGTAAAGCTGTCCTTAAGTCCTGTAGGAGAAAGACAAGCTTTCTAAGCATCTTTCTGAAGCCAACTTTCAGAAATTGCACAATCTTCAAGAAGAGGAAATAATGTAATTAACTACAACAACAAAAAAAAATCTCGAATGTACTGCTGAACTCAAAAGTATCATTTTGGTCAGATTCTCTAGATGAACTGAGATATTTCAGTTCATCTTTCAGCTATCTTTAATACATGTAGCAAGCATTCTGATTACATTCTGAAGAAAAAATATTTGTTTTGCAGAATTTATATGTAAGAATCTAACTGTAAGATTGTGGTTTGTCTGCTGGTCATAAGCTATCTTTAAGTGTGTTGGAGAAACTGAGTCAAAACTCAGAATTAACTAAGCCTGACCTGGACCAAAAACATCCAGATGCATAATGCTGATTTAAAAAAAAAAAAACTTTGCATATTGATAAGAATTTACTTCAGGGGTGTTCCAGTTAGATCGAGCATCATTTGCAGATATGCGGAGCAGGTCACCACAGCTGGCACAAGTTGACAGAACTCCTTGGACAAAAAACAATGGCTATGCTTGTTTTCTGAGGGGGGACTCTCACTTCTTACAATTTCTAAGCATGATGTCTTGTTTTTAAGTGGATGTAGCTGTATGTATCCTAATGATTACTCAAAGGCTGACCTAATGTTGTTTAAGAAATGATATCAATATGAAAATATAAGTAAGTGATAAAAAAATGGCTGTAAACATAATTAAAACTCACAAATGTCATAGGAAAAGCACTACAAGCTATATATGGAAGTGTGGAACGGCACTATATAAAATTTGTGCAAAGCTTTCAGATTGCTTTTTAGAGAAAGGGAGGTTGAAGCTGAGGGTACTTGTGGGTAAATGATATCTAAATCTATCAAGCAGTAATCTGCACATTCTAATTGAGGTATGTAGTGACACATATGCATTGCAGAACCAATAAGGCTTTGGGAGGTCTTTGGTTAGATCCGGGTCAGAAAGGCCAAATGATCTGGTATCCAGATAGCATCCTCATTGCTTGTATACCTGCTTATATTCTTGGATACATCAAAGGGTGCATCCCCATCACAAGGGACAGTTTCAACCAGACAAAAGATATGATAGAAACTGGTATGCACCAAATATTAGCCGCTTCATAATGGCGAATCTGTAACACTACATGTTGTGCACGTGTTTGTCTACTCTCATATATGCATTTTTTTTTTTTGTATAAGTATGTATAAAGCTTGGGGTAGGGTGGTGGGGGAGGGGAGAAAGGGAAAAAAAAAGGAAAAATGGGAAAAAAAAACAGGTGAAACAGCAGTCTGGAGCATGATTTCTGTGAGGCTGATATTGATGCAAGGAATCTTGACAAAGTGAATTTATGGGAGGGCGACAACTGTTTGCTGAGGCCTACCCTGTCTTGTGACATAAAAACTATTGGTGGAGGACTGGTTGCCAGGAAAAGTCATAACACTCGCAGATATTAAAAGTACTACATATTATTGTTTGGAAAAGACAAGTGGGATACATAATCATTGTTTAATTCCTAGTGTGAGGCTCCATTAGGGGCCAAGTCCATACAATCACAACAAAAAGCACTGTTCTAAAGGTCCATCTATAGAAGGAAAGGGACCCCTATATATCTTGACAGCGGTAGAGTTACCCTTATCCCTAGTCTATTCCCTATTAAAATACATTAATTAAACCCTACTAAAGCCATTTATGAGGGTTGGCTGTAATTTCAGTTCAGTTAGTCCAGGGGGGGAATGTTGTGCTGTCTTAAGGGGTTATTAACATGCTAATTTACTTGATATGACAAGTCGCAATGTTTTAACCCTGTTTAAAAAAAAAAAAAGAGAAGAATCCTTTTTGTCAGAACCAGTTATATGTGCTGATGTATACTATAAGCTAAATAGCCAAATTAACTACTGTTATTTTAAGAGCAAGAAGCTCTAGTGTGTGTAGTAAGTTGGATTTTGGAATGTTGGGATTTTTTTGTAAATTAGTTAATTTTGTAAATTGTTTCTTCTTTTCTCTTTCAGATAAAAGTAGAATGTGGTTAAGCATGGGGAGTGGTCTGAGGGAGGAGGCTGTCACTTTATCTTACTATTGTTTTAAACTTACCTCAACTAAAAAAAATAATTTTGTCTACTTTCAATCCAGTTACTCATCCCTGTCCAAGCTAACAACCCTTCAGTACGTAAATTTTTCTAACTCTAACAATAGTGACCTGACTCCTTCTCACTAATTATTTGTCTAAATGATACTGATAGATTCATGGAATATAAAAGGGTTACAGAATAAAAGAAAGAAGAATCTAGTTCTACATTTAATTCAAAAATCTACTTTTGAAATTACTCATCCAAAAAACGCACACAACAAAGATCCAATGGGTTAACAACATTAGAAAGAAATGGACAAAACAAATAATAGCTGCTGGAAATAGCACAACCTCCAAAAGGGTAGCAATAATTGTCAAAAAATCTTTCAAAGGATCAATAGTAACCACTGGTTGGGACCCTAATGGAAGATGGTGTTACCTAACATGTTCTATCCCATCCTACAATAAAGAAATACTTATACTAAATGTCTATGGTCCCTGCTTACACCATTCCTCGTTCCTATATGAAATTTATTCACTCATTGAAAAATTCCACAATCATCTATTGATCCTGGGTGGTGACTGGAACTTGACCATCAGACCGGAACTGGACAGAACCTGTAAAACCAACAAACAGCCCATAGGTACTACTAACACTATAAGAGATATAATGGACGATTTTAACTTGTTTGATCCTTTTGAACTATTTAGAAAAGACCCCTCTATTAGTAACTACACATTCTTCTCAGCTTACCATAAAACCTGGTCCAAGTTAGACTTTTTTTTAATTTCAACATTTTTTTTCTTCATATGAAATAGTATACAGCAGTGACCCCAGAACTATTTCCGACCATGCCAAAATTAACCTTCACTTAAATATCTACAAAGCTAACCATGAGAATTGAATCCCTACAAACTGGTCCTTTAATCCAAACCTCTTGAACAACATGACTCTCCATCAAGAAATTCAAGAATTCCTGTCACAGACAATTTCCTCCTTTGAAATGTCCGATATGCCCCTAGACGTACAATGGGCGGCAGCCAAAGCTACCTTAAGAGGTACTCTTATCCAAAAAGCCTCTCTAATTAAAAAACAATCTAAATCACGTACCATTGCACTAGAAACAGAATTAAGAAAACTAGAATTAGAGCTGCAAACCAAGTTTTCTCTAGACATTGAGAAAGAGATGACCATCATTCGAAAACAACTACAGGAATTACACCTTACTCAATATTCTCTTATGGAGTCTAGACTCATTCATAAGTATGCTGAATGGGCACAAACACCTTCTAAGATTCTGGCAAGGATAATAAATGTCAAAACCCACCTACCACAATAAAACAAATTAACCACAAGGGTCATTCCTTCTATATAGATAAAGAAATCATACATGTACTTCAGGAAGTATACGAGGAAATTTATGGGCCCCAAACACTTGAGTCTGAAGGTCTACAGGACATCTTCCTAAATGAATTACAATTTTTAACAATAAGTGACACTCACACAAAATTACTAAATGTGCCTATAATCATGAATGAAATCTTGTTGGCCATTAATAAACTGAAACTAGGTAAAGCCCCAGGCCCAGATGGCTATGTATCAGAATTTTATAAATCCTTTAAGCAAGTGCTTGCCCCCATACTACTTAAAGTTTGTAACCGCATAATCCAGTTTGGTATTTCTGATTTACATATTAATAACTCCAAGACAATTTTTATACAAAAGTCAAGTGACAATAACCTCAACACAAATGAGTATCACCCAATTGCTTTAATTAACCTTGACATAAAGATTCTGTCATCTGTCTTAGCAAATAGACTAAAAAGCATATTGCCGTACATTATATCCCATGACCAATTAGGTTTCATGAACAATAGGCATGTTTGGGATAACATTCTATCTATTGAAGCCATAACCTATATGACAAAGTACAACAAATCTCCCAAATATGCACTTTCTGTCAATGCCCAAAAAGCTTTTGACAGGGAAAATTTAAACTTTCTCTTTAAAATCATAAAACGCTTTTCCATCCCTGATGAATTCATCAAAATGGTTACAACCCTTTACACTAAGGCCTCTGCTACTCTAAACATAAACAAAAAAAAAATCCAATCCAATTCAAATTATAAATGGCACAAAACAGGGGTGTCCACTATCACCTTAACTATTTAATATTTATCTTGAAGTACTGTTGCTAAAACTAAGTCAGAAAACATTCCACCATTCAGTCTACCTATACAAAATACCAGTGAAATACACCGCTTTCGCAGACAATTTAAATATCTATTTAGAACTCCCCTCAACGGAACTGGAGAAAATTCTAAGTTCTGTAGACAAATTTTCAGAAATCTCAAATTATGCCATCAATCCTAACAAATCAACAATCTTTATGTTAAACCCTCTCAGTCACAAAGAATTTTTTTATACCAGAAAGAAAGATCAAAGTTAATTATTCTATAAAATATTTGGGTTTAATATTTGCCCACCCCCAACAAGAGCTAATAAATAGCAACTTGTACAAAACATAGTCTAAAGTCATGGAAGATCTTACAAGATGCAAGAATCTAGACCTGTCCCTCCTCTCAAAAGCAGCTATTATAAAAATGAATATTCTCCCCAAAATTCTTTTCCACCTCTTTGCCCTTAATCAAAATATTCCAAACACTTTTTTTTGAAAATAAATACTACACTGGGGAAATTTATTTGGTATCCTAAAAATGTCAGAATTAGCTACACCAAATTAACACTTCCCAAAGAAAAAGGAGGCCTGGCCCTTCCAGACTTTCTAACATACTACCATATAATAAACGCCAGTCGTATTGTACACATAGCTAACCTCCAACATCCAAACAATGACTGGAACCCCTTATGGGTAAAAATCTACAATGCACACATTAAGGCGTCCAACATCAATCCTAGAGCAATTATCTTTCTTAATCCTAAAACTCTCAAAGAATACAAAATCCACCCTATATTAATAAAAAATATCAGTGGGTTTCAAAACCTGATAACATCTATTGGTCTGCAGCACTCTCTAATGATGGCCCAACCAGTTCACCTAAATCCCAATTTTAAACTGATTAACAGCATGTTAAATCTCGATAGTTACCCTCTTAATAGGAACTGTACAGTGTGGGACTTCTATATTATTAAAGACTTACCATTTGATGCCATCATAGCTTCATTGACAGTCAAAATAAATACTATATAATCATTAAACAAATACTATACCTAATATCTCTGGTCACGGACAAAATTTCAGTTACCCCCATAGAATATCAGCTGTACCAGACACTAATAACCCAACTACTATTAAGGACTAAAATGCTTTCCAATGTCTACAGACTAATAAGAAAAATAAAACACCAAGACAATATATTATTCTCTAAATACTGGGATGGACAAAACAGGGAAATAACACTTAGCCAAAAACTTGATGCAATCAACACAGCAATAAAACTAACCCCCTTAAAAAAAACTAATATATACCCAGCTCATGATAAACAATAACGCCTATCACACGCCGTCATTTCTAAATAAAGTTAACCCAAAAACTTCACCTTTCTGCCCAACATGCCCCAACTCAGTGGCAGATACAATTCACATTTTTTGGTCATATAAAAATGTGTACAAACTATGGTGCTCCCTAAGAGCACAACTTGAGAAAATGGGATACATTAAGTCAACCCTATCCTGGGAAATGGCATTACTAAATATATTTCCTAGTCCATTTAAGTCTAAAACTAAACATATTATTGTGACACTTTGTGCGCTACTCAAAACTTACATTACATTAAACTGGCTACATAGATCCAAAATGTCTTGGAAGGACTTCCAGTCAATGGCTGTTAAGTATGTGTTGGCAAGTAAACTAAAGACAACAAACAAAAAGAAAATAAGTTACTTCCAAAAATACTGGAATAACCTTATAGAAGCTCTTAATTAATATCGCTCCTAGGTATATTTCCATCCTCCTCTTTTTCTCTTTTGGGCTTCTCTTTACTTTCTTCTCATCTAATATCCCTACTCCTGTTGGTGTGCTAACCCTGTGCCAAACACTTCCCATCTTTAATATCCACCTCCACTCTAACCCATGAAAGACCAAAATAGAAACCTCGCTACCACATTTTTTCCTACCCTTGTGTAAATATTAACAACTAGTTTTCTTATACTAACATCTAATCATTCAGTGACAGTCGAGTGTACATAATGTATATAGTTAAAGTTAATAGGTTTTAGGTGTATGGATACACATTCTCATACCTGAATAATAAATGCATGTTATTGAATTTACTACCGCCAACTATCCTATGTCAATTTCCTAATCACTTGTATAATGAAGGTGAATACATTTTCTTGTAATATTGGAATGATTGTACTAGTATTTTAAGCAGGTTTTACTAAGTATATCCAATTACTTGTTTTTGAGCATATATGTCTTGTGTGACTTGTAATTAAGTCTGTATCTGTATATTAAAAAATGCTAATAAAAATCAGATTGCAAAAAAAAAATAATTTAAAATTTGTCTTGATCTGTGAGAGGCATGGGTGGTGTTCCTGGAGAGTTTTTGAGATGCCCTGCTGAAAGATGGAGTGTGCAGGAGTCCAAAGTGTTTGTTGGCTCCTAGTCAATGAACATGAGCTCAGGCTGTTGCAGAAGGACTATTGTGGCTTGGATTACAAGGCAGAGACATGGACTAGTCTGGCACTGGCTCTGACCAATGCTACCAGTATCCCCTGAACTGGTGAACAATGTAGAAATCACTACAGAGTCCTCAGGATGAGGAAGAGGGATACACTCAACCATTGGATTGAGGAATTTAGGACAGGAGGCACCCCACAGATGTGTAAGTATCACTTTCAGAGACTACTTGTCAGAAAGCCAGAATTGTTATGCTTAATAATATTCTGTTGTGTAGTATTTTTTTCACAACCATCACAGACAGGGCACTGAATGTGTGAACCCATGCCACTATACTGACATGGATGCAAGATGCATATGGTATGTATGTATGCCAACAGTGGATTATTTTAACATTAAAAGTTATAACACATTTATATGTTACCTATACAGTTATATCAAACTGAGCATTCATTTCATTATTACAAAGTAGTCATGGGTTGTGCCTTCAAAATCCACACTTCCCAGATATATTATATATATATATATATATATATATATATATATATATATATATATATATATATATATATATATATATATAATATATTAAATATTTTAAGGTTTCATTTATATTGCAATGTAACATCAGAGCTGTAAAGCAAGTGTCACCACTGGCTTGCTGTAAACTGTAATCAGTATATTTGGAACATGCATATGTGCAATATATGCACACATCAATGATTGCTTACTGCAGTCTGTAGTATGTTCTGTATCTGTTAGAAGCTTGGTAGTCTGAACAGTAAACAAAGGTATTTGTTAGGAGTTTGCAGTGTTAAAAGTAAAGGTAACAGATTAGAGTAAAATAATAGTATAAATGTTTTGTATATCACATATGAAGTTACTAATGTTTACCCCTTCTTTCTCTCACCCCAACCCTTTTCTCTCTTTTTTTCTTTTTTTTTGGGTGATTTTATAATGTATTTGTTTATTTATTTATTGTTTTTCCCACAGCAAAGCAGGGTAGGACTGTCCCACGGGATCCACCTGCCCCCACTCCATTGGCTACAGCACTGCTGCTCAGCATGTCTGGTGTAGAACCTGGTAGCACCTCCTCTCCTGCCCCTGCACTACCCGGTGCCTCATGTAGTTCTGCCCTGGATGATAGGCCTGTTCCTCCCTCTGGGCACAGTTTCAGAGGGGGAGAGTTCATCACCTGCGACAAACTGCCAGGGATGGTGCATAGGATTGTGCAGCTCACTGATGGTGCATGCTTACATTGGCTTGAGACACTGCTCTCCATTGGTATATTAAATAACACAAGTAGACGCAGACGTCAGACACTGCAGCCATCAGGGCAGTGAGGTGACAGTGATGACAATCTGGTGGGTGAGGATTCAATTCTCACTGTCACCCAACTTGACGTTTGTGAGTTCTAGATATCCCCACCCTCACCACATCCATGGTGTTCACCCATCCCATGTGTCCTTCCCTGTCCCTGTCTCTTGTCTTGTTTGTCTACAATTGCTTTCTCACCTGCCCAACTTCCCTCATCCAGACATTCCTACAGTCCTTCCCCAATATTCCTCTGTCTCTCAAAGAAAAGGCACTTGTCCCACAAAAAATATCATTCCCATTCATAGCTCTCCATTTCACACATATGGCTTCATGATGCACATGATTCTTTTAACTCTTACAATTACTCCATAAAATTGATAGTTATAAATCTGTCAGGTGTCCCCTGCCTGATATTCCATGGTCCAAAGCGCAAGGGTATCCTGCTTCCTCCTCCAGAAGTCATCAAAATGATTTCTGCATTGCTCATCTGTGTGGGGGATACCTGTCACACTGGTTAAGGCCCTGGCAACACTATTTCACATTTACACTCTAATCCAGAATAGTCCAGCTGCAGCAACTTGAGCCCATGCTTTCTAACTAGGAGTGCAACAAAAGTCATGGACTCCTGAACACCCCAACCCCACACCTGAAAGTGCACACCCTCTCCAGCAACTCCAGACATGGCTGACATAGTTCAAGCTCAATGTCTAGTGAGTATTTCCCACCAATTCCATTTTATATGGTGCTGTTTCCCACCTATTCCACATCTTGAACTTACTGAGAGTGCACTCATTTTGGATTTGTAACATTTGAAAACAATGCACATCTCTTACCATCACACAAATACAGTAGGCGAGGGAGGGCAATGACAAACACTGTGTTTGTGTGACAGTAAGTGATGCACAACAGTGGCAACCAATGCTATTTCTAGCTGATTAGGTATAGAGGCACTTGTGTAAATGAGCCGGCCAATGTTATATATATATATATAGTTCTGTTAGACCTACAGCTATTACAACATGAAGATTGAGAAAACAGTTGTGTATCTTGTACTGTATTGCTATACTTTGCAATCTGACAACCGTAAAACAAAACTTGCACACCCTGTACTAGAAGCCTATGACATGTGCACTCCATCCATACACTTAACACCTGCTGCCATGGGATTAGCGAGATGGATATCTGCTATCTTAGTAGTTCTTGTAAGGTTATCACTGTTAACCATAGCTCAACACTGCTTACCGTGGTTGCTCGATGCACAATATTATTAATTGAATGCATTCGGTTCATGTGTGTGGTTGTCTGCATCCTGTCTACAACCTGGGTGGTCCATTCCTCCAGTTTGTGCCCTGTTATGTTTCATGCAAATCAGCTGAGTATAGCTAAACATGTTTATGCCAAGAGGCGCATCACTAAAACACTGGCAAAAAAAAAGAAATAAAAAGAAATTAAGATACAAAAGGCAGATTGTCCACAGTTTTTCAGAATATCCAGATATTTGCATCATATATTTGGTCTATTCCTTGTAAAATGGGTGGTTTCTTGTGAAATTACTGAAGATTGCAGTCAATATATCATGACATATGCATTTCTGTTCAGTATTTCATATCTTTCAGAAAATGCATGCTTGCCCTTTGACCTGGAGCAATCCACATTCACTATACAGGTTTTGCAGCCAGTGAGACTTGGGCAAGCTGAAAAACTTTCCACATGCACACTATGCATCACTAATATTCATGGCATCAGACTGAACAATGCCGCACAATTCACAATATTGCATACATGAATATACTCCATGTAGACTCGGCATGGAACCTACATGGAGTTTATTGAATCCCACAGACTGTTTTATTTATTTATTTTTTCTGAGTTAAAGTACTTTTGTGTCATTTCTACTTGCAGGCACAAGTGCTTGATCCAATCGAATATACAACATACACACTGCAAACCCTTTAAAGAAACTAACTGTCAAGACACCACAATGACATTTAGCAATTTTGTTCTTTAATATACCAAGACATTCTTTAGAATAAACCAGATATTTCAGTTTAAATAATATTGAATACATGATGTACACTTTATGGACATTACCCCTTCTAATGAAATACTGATTACATGAATACATTAAAATGGTAAAAAAAAACAATTAAAATGACCAGCAATTAAATATCTAAAATGTAATAAATTTATTTTAGTAAACACTTAAAGTTAACACATTTGTTTAGCCCTGGCTGTTTATCACCTTTCAAAATTAAAACTTTGAACAAACAAATGCAGATCAACTGCTTCTAATACAAAAAAGGCAATTTTTTTAATTACTACAAACAGAGACATGTTTGACCAAAGCACTGGTAAATCCTTCTTTTTGATGTCTGTGTTGTATTTATACATTCTCTGTGATAATATCCTAATAGTTTTTCCTACATAAAAACTGTTGCAGCTGCTGCAATTGGCCAAATGAATAATGCCTGTAGTTTTTACAATTATACTAATTGTTTCTACAATAATCTTATCCAAATGTTTAAAATGCACACTGTGTGTAGCATTGATAAACCTACAGTATTTGCAATTCAGACAGGAATAAGACCCTACCTACACATTAAGTTTTTCCAATAACCCTTTTAAATTGGAACTTTTCTTATAATTAAACCTAGGGCAATCACCGACTATCTTCACTAAATCCTGGTTACCCAAAATAACTTTCCAATTATTTCCCATAACATTTTTTTGTTCTGATGAAGTCAGCTGATTTATGCTGATGAAAGCGCTTAACTTTTTTGTTCTCAAATAAAAGGCTTTGTTCGAGTTTGAGAAGGAGTCCGTGTTTTTTTTTTTTTTTTGGATTGTGCTTGCGCCAGGTTCATGGTTTTCATTTTTGTTTCATTGTGGACCAGACCTCAGGACGAGTTCTCCTACTTATACTTTTACCTTGGGTGATGACCACATCCAGAACCTTGGTCTTTTAACTCAACTAATACAGCAACTTTACAGAGAAATACCTACTGCCAACAGAGGTAATATTTCTCAAAACTCCCTGCGAGACAATAGTATTTTAACTGGACAACCTTTTCCTGACACACAGGCAAGTTTCAATGCTACTAATACTAATGCTGATGGGTCCGGTGATGTTTCCTTTAACCACTGGTTTAACAGAGATTTTTCTTTTGAATGTAACAGTGGCAACGTTTCTCAAAGGGGAACATTTCAACAGTCTTTGTGCTTGTTTGAAAAAAACTGTTTAAGTGCAGGAAAATAAAAGTTGAAAACGCCTATTTTTTGAGTGCATCAGAAAAAAGCTAGTGCCTAAAGGGTTGAGACACTGAAAGTTCCCTACAGGGTTAATAGTTGACTCGCCGTTACATTGCGAGTTAATTTCCTTATTTGATAGGCAAGGCATAGAACTGTTGGAACTTCTTATTAAGTATAACCAAAAAAAATTGACACTTTGCATACAGAACTAATAGATTTTGACAAGATGTTACATGATGATTTACTATTCCAGAACTCTATTTCAGCTTGCAAAAGTGTGCTTGACAAAGTGGATAGATTGGCTGGGGATGTAAAAATTCGTAAAATAAAAAAACTGGACAGGGATATCAAAGCTTACCAAACTGGCACATCATATCCCAAACCTCCTTTGAATTCAACTTTGTATGAGCACAACATTGATTCGAACACTGGTGCTGTATCTTTGAGAGGTGGAGCTGAAGAGCAACCGTCCAATCAGGTCCCCTTAGGGAGGTAACAATTAAGAAGATCAGAGAGGATACGGAGCCAAATAAGACAAGTGAACTACAGGCCACAGAGGAATTACACAGACCAGAAGAACCAACAGAATCGCTCCTATCAGAATACGTGGAGGCAACAAACTAGGTGAAATTAGATTGTTTTGGGGTCATTTCTGGTTTAATTCAACAGGAAAATTGTGTGTTAGAAGTAAGTACTAATATCGAGCCCCATTATGAACTGAGTGAACTACGTGAAGTACCTTCCATTTTAATGAATTCTGAAGGTGACTTTTTGGTTTACAATTTTTCTACACAGGTATACTGGACTTTAATATTGCAAATTTGTTTTGCAAGGTCTTTAAGTTTGTGTCTGCTAAACTTTCCAGTTTGATTGAACTGATTTTAGATTTAAACATTTTTGTTAGAAAACTTAACTTTCAGCTACTGTTTGATTCCGTTTCTCATGCTGAAAATAACAATGTTTTGAGAAAAAGAAGCATTTACAACCCCCCCCCTTGTCAGTTCACTAATTTTGTTTGAAAACGTGTGAATTTGAATTTAGGGCTTTATTAGGCTGTAAGCTTAATAATGTTATTTCCAATTTAACTAACAGTGAGAGTATTCTTTTGGAAAAATTATGATTAGATAAATCTTTAACGGTTATGAAGCACGGCAAAGGGGGTGGTGCAGTGATTATGACGAGACTAGACTACAGTAATATAATTAATGTTTTATTGTTAAATGGGGCAATTTACGATGAAGTTTCTATAAACTTTGTTAGCGTTTCCTATTACAGGATTGATTTACAGTTAAAAGACCTATATGACCAGGGACAAATTGATGCAAATTTACTTGATTTTTTAACTGCTAAATTTCCTAGGGTGCCGAGTATTTTCGGCATCCCTAAGATTCATAAGGACAGGAATTATCCACCTATGAGGCCAATAGTTAGTGTAGCTGGTTCCAAAATGCATTTTTGGGTAGATACATTGATATCATGCTTAAAAATGTTCTAAAATATGAAGAGCATGTTTGTATTGATTCTTAGCATGTTTTGAGTAAATTTAAGGACATGGTATATGATGAAAAGTTTACCTGTCTTACTATTGATGTTACCAACTTATTTAATGTTATCCCCCACTCTGTAGGTATGGAATGGTTTGAAGAATTTTTGTACGATAGCCATCTTTTTGATAACAACCAGGTCTCAGTTTTTAGTAACCTTGATGGACATTGTCCTGAAATATAATTTTTTTATTTTTTTTTTGGGTGGGCAATTTTTTTGTACAAAATAGTGGGGTCGCAATGGGAGCTTCTTGTGCCCCCATTTTTGCAAATATTGTAATGCTTATGTGGGAAAGGAAGTTTCTTTTTACTTCCTCTTTTTGTAACAAATGGTGTTTATATTTATGTTACATTGATGATTTGTTTTTTATTTGGAAAGGCAATGAGAATGATGTACATGACTTTCTCACATACATAAATGAGACCACAGAATTTTAAAAAATTACTTATATGTATAGGCTACATGATATCAACTATTTGAAAGTTTTAATTAAGAAGGATTTGGACAAAGCAGAGTTTGCAAGTTACCTCTATAGGAAACCAACTTATTGTACATTATTATAATTTGGTGTATGAACAGAAGGACTATCTCTGTTATTGTAAACATTAGAAGTGTATGCTTTGTTAGTTGAATACACTAAAACATCCCTATCCAGCTTTTTCTTCTCAATAATAGTTGATATATGTCTCTGCAATTTTGCCCCTATACCATCATATAGGGACCTGAAGACACTGAATGCTTCATGACCAACGATGCACCTATTCAGTTCATAATTCATACACTTGTTTACTCATTAACTCAATATTTATCAGAGATATGTCTTATTAACACCTTCAGTACTTCAAACCAGCTTTATTATATAATTCTATTAATTCAACATAAACTTTATCACTGGTAGAAATACCATTCAGAAACTTGTAAAACCTAAGCACCAGTGGTATTTGACTCAATTCAATACACCTTTGTAAATAAAAGTTGCCATAGTCAGATTTTAACTTAAACAGCATATGTTCCATTTTGTAAATGGACAATTCATAGTTCAAAGTGCTCATTGAAATATACTCAATAGCTTTACCATCAACTGTTAAACCTGTAGCACAAAAATGATTTTTCACAGGAGCACTTAAAAAAATCTCCCTTAAACATTTCACTTACCTTCGCCAACTATTGTGACATCTTTTCTTGAAGATCAGTCAGTTAAATTATGAGAGTTCTTTCCAAATGATCCAGGCAGGAATCCAGATGAAGTAAACGTTTCCTGCACCTTGAGAAGCACCCTTTCAGCCTGCTCAATAACATTAGATAGAGTCTGCTTAAGTGCTCATAAATCCTCAGGTACTTGGTATCGTAACATCTAAATTAGGATTTTCCTCACTGCAATTAAAGTTCCAAATGTGGGGTGGCTTACAGTTAGAACCACTTTTATATCCACAACAGGATACTTGAGCAGCCATTTCAAATCCACCACTTCACTAACTGAAACTGAATAATGGCAAACCAACATGAACCAAGCAGATGAGTAAAAAAGACTGGCAAACACACTGTAAATCCTTTAAAGAAATGAACTGTCAAGACATCACAATGAAATTTAGTGCTTTCATTGTTTAATATACCATAAAACCTTTCAGTATAAAGAATAACAGATATTTTAATTTAAATAATATTGAATATCTGATGTACACTTTACAGAAATCACCCTCCGCCAATAAAAAACTGATTATGTGTATACATTAACATGATAAAAAAATTCACTTAAAGTGTCCAGCATTTAAATATCGAAAACTTAAACAAATTTATTTTTTAGTACACACTTAATGTTAACAAATTTGTTTAGCCCTGGCTGTTTATCAGCTCTCAAAATAATCTACAGTATGACTTCCTTAACTTCAGATATATTAGTAATACTTTTAACAAACAAACTCTGATCAACTCTAATTACTCTAACTCTAATAACTCTAATAAGAGATTGCTTCTCCCCAGGGTATAGTTTCACCACTCTTTTTTTACATTTCTCACCTTTGTCTTCTAACCTTGCCTACATACAATTTACTGTTTTGCTCATTCATTACTGAAATTGTACAGTTCTAGAGATTATATTATAACTACTGTCTCTTGACTGTTACTGTAACAATGTTGTTATAGTTCTACTGATTGTATTAGATTTACTGCTACTTGATTTTTTATTTTTGTTGCACTTCTGATTGTTTTGTACTATAGTGGAGTTTTTTTTTTTTTTTTTTTCTTTTCAAAACAAGTTTATTGTTTTAACATATAAGAGAAATATCATAACAATTTTATACAAATAATTAAAAATAGGTATTATTATAATATTTAACAAAACAACTAAAGTATTTACAAAGACATCCACTACAATCAGATCAATTAATTAAACTAAAATACTGCGCTATTGAAATTAGAATTTTTTAACAAATTTTGTAAATTATCCCATACAATAAAATGTGATGTTTTTCTAGTTGTTCTCATTCTAATTGTGCTTATTTCCATATGACACATTATATTCATAACATTTTTAAATTCATTGAACGAAGGAGGTGTATCTGAAATCCAATTTCTAGTTATTATTTTCCTAGCCACTGCTAGGATAGACCATAACAAGGGAAGCTTAATCTTTTTAACACATTGAGGTACAGGTGTGTTGAATAATATAAGAGACTTAGAAATAATGAAATTATCTGTAAAAAGAGCCTGCAAAAATTCATTAATTGACTTCCAGTATTCTTTCAACTTCATACAGTCATAAAACATATGAGCCCAGTCAGCATTAATTTCTACATTACATCTCTTACATAGATTATCTTTATTATTAATTTTATTCATCATCAAAGGTGTATAAAAAGATCTATGTAAAAATTTCCATGTATAAAGTCTCCAGACAATGGAAGATGTATTTTCTATAAGCAGATTCCAATATATATTGTTTATCTTGTTGAGTTGGTGGGTCCCCATTAATAGAGGTGAAATAATTCCAGTATGAATCTACATTGTAAAAAGTTTCTTGTCTGATAATTTTATGTATATATGAAAGTTTACCTTTATCAGAAACTTTATGCTGTAAATTTATTATCAAGTAATCAATCAGTTTTGGAATAGATTCTTTAACTGTTATAGACATTAGATCTATTCTATCAATGAGATGTTGTCTAAAGATCTGAACCTCTAACCAGCAAGTTTCTCTTAGATCAAATTCTTGTTTTAAGAAATCTAGATTTTTAACTTTATTATCAGATATCAGCTGATACCAGTACTTTAGATTATTATCTATAGCTAAATGAGCTCCTTCAGAAGTAGATGACATAAGCATACCCTGAGTATAAATTATAGGGAATACAATAAAATCCCATTCCCTATACTTAGGGTGCATGAATATAAAGTTATGATAACTAATAATAATATTTAATGGGTAACAGACCATATGTTTAGGTGTAATAGGTGAAGTACAAAATTCCTTTAGCAACCACAACATGGAGTTATTTATAATCATATTTTTATGTGTTAAGGAGATTTTCATGAAGTGCATACTAATTAGCTCCCAATAATCTTTCCATTTTGCGACATATGACCGATCTATTAATAAAGTAATAACTTTTATAATAGAAGAGATAATATATAAATTAAAGTCTGGAAAAGAAATACCCCCTTGAGACCAGCTATTAGTATGTTTCTTTAATGCAATCCTAGGTCTATTAGGTGTCCATAAGAAATTTAACATTAGTGTATTCAGTTTCTTGATAGTTATTTTTGTAGGTGAAAGTATTATTGATTGTATTAAGTATAAAATCTTGGGGAATATTATCATTTTAATAATTGTAAGTCTCTCCTCCATAGTAAAAACATATTATTCCAGGTATTAAAAGATTTTGTATATTAAGAAAACAGGTATTATAGTTATTATATATAATAGATTTAATATCTTTAGATAGTATTATACCTAAATAAGATATCTGACCTGAGTTGGGTACATATTTAGTAAAATCACTAATGAAAGTATTTTTTCGTGTATATATAGGTAGTATTTTAGTTTTTTCTTCATTGAATATTAAACCAGAAATACTTTTAAAATTCATCATTTTATCAAATAAAGACTGCATAGAAGAATTAGATCCTGCTGATGTAATTAGAACATCATCTGCAAAAAGTTGAATTTTTGATATTGTATTTTCTTCTATTTCAAAACCATCTATGTCAGTACTGTTTCTAATCAAATTAGCCCAAGGCTCCATTACTAAAGTGAATAATAGTGGAGAAAGTGGACATCCTTGCTTTGTACCTTTAAGAATGGGTATTTTTTGTGAAACATATGTTCCTACCTTAATATAAGCCAACGTTCCTTTGTATAAATGCTCAATTAAATTTACAAATGCATCAGAGAAATTTGTGCATTTCAGTAAGGTAAACAGATAGTCCCAACTTACTGAATCAAATGCTGAACCTATATCAAGACTAATAAGTGTTAAATCTTTCTTTTTCCTATTTGCAAAATCAATTAATGTTAAAGTTCTTATATTATCAAAAGTATTTCTATTTAGAATGAAGCCCGTCTGATCTATGTCTATAATGCCGGGGATAATTGTCTTCAATCTATCAGCAAAAATACTCATAAACATTTTATAATCAACATTAAGTAATGAGATGGATCGATATGAAAAACATCTAGTTGGATCTTTATTAGGTTTTAAAATTGGTGAAATAAATGTATATTGCCAAGATGGGGGGGTTATTAACTCAGTTTGGGCCAGAATAAAAACCTTCCCCGGGATTCATGAAGCTCGGCGCAAGGCCGGCGTAAGGCCTGCGCCGGCAGTGCATGGAATATCCGGCGCAGTAGCGCCATATACATATTAATGAGAGTGCACCGGAATCACAGACACGTGCGTAGTGTACGTGAGCGAGCCCAGGTAGGATGCGTCTGGAGGCGTGTCTAAGCCGGCAGGAGGTGAGCAACCTAATGTGCTGACAGCCACGGTCCGCCCACAATAGTAATGGCAGCAGCCAGGTCCCGTGCAGAATGAAACGCACGTACAGTACGCAACATAGTCCGCGTTCCAAATCAACGGAGAAGCAAATAGAAGCCACCAAGGCATAAGGGTACCCGTTCAAGGAGCATAGGATACGCATAAGACCGCGCCGTCCCGCAATGTACTGTCAGTGTTTACACTCAGAGAAGGTGTACAGCCGCATGTCAGCGCCACACCGACATAGGAGCAGCGACTAAGGTCACCACCTGTCCCACTGTGTTTGGGGCAGTCTCTCCATGGACAGTTGTGTCCCGAAAAACGTATTAGAAATGGCTGATGTGCTACGAATGTAGGACACAATGATATCCCGTATGTAATGTAATGGTAGCATGAATTGGTTATTTCTGTAACAGAAATACCGAAATGACACAATAAACAGAATAAGCAAGGAAATTGCCACAATAATAAGCAAATTATTTAGGCAAACAAGTGAATTTCTATGCTATATAGTGACCGTTTGTATGTGTCGGCCTGTAAAGGCAGATGTGAGTCCCGAAATATCCCAGATCGGAAAATGGAAAAGGTGGAAACCCCAGCAGCGACATGGGCATGGTCACCAGGGTTACCTGCTGTCCCAAAGTGCCATGGACAGTCCCTGATTGGACAATCGTGTCCCTGCAACAATCGTAAAATGGAAAGTGACCTCGATCCCTGCCACGCAAATTCCCAATATACATGTAAATAGTAGCATAAAACATATACATTACGGTATGGAACACAGACATGGCATAAGAAAATAAATAAGGAACCCAAACGCTAACAGAATAGGCTCATAGTATGGCAAACAAGTGAAGTTCTGTCTACTGCACTAGCCCTGGGTATGTGTAGTCCTGCAAATATCGAAGTGTCCACATAACATGCCCCACCATGGGCATTGGAAAAGGTGCCAACCATAATGGTCACAAGCAGTAGTGACAGTACATAGCCGGGTAGCTGTGCTGACATAACAACAGTAAGGAAGCAAGATACCCCAAACACAGGCAAACATGTGCATAGCAACATATCCCAGACCCAGCAACATCTTTGTTGCATACACGGATGGTGTATGATGAAGTGTAATATCCAGAAGCAGAACACATGCATTCGGATGTACTACACAATAGCCTCATTGTACATGTCAGTCACACCCATGTATACCCCTGCACCCAAACCTGCTAGCATCCGTGTGCAGCTATACAACCACACACAATGTGCATACCTGAACTGTGGTAAGATGTTTGTGTTAGGCAATGCCACGCGGGCAAATACGCATTACCCACATGTCAGCAACCCACCGCAGGTACAGATATGTAAATGGCTGCATGTGAATGTGTCAGCAGAATGTGTACATCCGGCATGTAGTATGTACCCGTCCAAACCATCTAGGTTTGCATACGACACGGTGCACATAAGTGTACACATGTGGACAAGTCGGTCGGTGGACCACCGCATCGACGATCATCTCTGCAGTGAAGTCGATCACATATAGCGGAACAGGTGCCTAACACACAGGACATCCTAACAGGGTGCTACAGGCAAAGAAGGGGAAACTGGGACATCACATGTGGAGATGAGCGTGGCTGGACGGACAAATACACACGGTCAAGGTAAAGGATGGAACAACATGCATATGGCTGGATGGATGTTGTTCGTAAAATATATAGAAACACATATGAAGTTCCAGTTTACACTCGAAATACTATATAATGTATTGAATTGTACCGTACAATATGGCAGCAGAACTAAGCCTGCATGTAATTGGTGAAGCTAAGCTGTACTGTGATGGAATTCTGAACCTGGCAGTAAGCAGGACAGCAGGCTCATGTCTGTCATCATTAATTATTTGCTGGGTTACAGAACAATAAATGTATGTACATGCATAACAGCACTCCTTCCCCAGAGGAGGATGGCCTTGTGAGCTCAATGGAAGATAGCAGTACAACTCCCTACCAGACAGACAAAGCAACGTATCAAGAAATTAACTGTCCACTGTATCGTAACAGTCTAGGGTCCTTGAAACAGCTACAATCACAAAAGGATACTGTAATGTACAAGGTGCCTTGCAAGCCTGTGTTATTCCCATGAGAAAACAATTTAAAAGCACGAGCCCAGCACCCACGTATGTATAGACTATTGCGGACCATAGTGATGGAAATGCCCTGTGACCGACCACGTCAGTAAGTTGGGCAAATGCTGATTGTAAACACTATATAAAGAAACTGCTTACTGTATAGAGTCAGACAAAACTCCCATACTTGGACTGTACATTATTTAGCCTGCCTGTGTACACTACTAAAACTGTCCGAACCCGAGCCTCCTGTGTTATCGGCTGTCACTTAGAAAAGTCTACTGATAACTACAGTCTGGTTGTAACAACATATTTCACATCGTGATCCTTGTAATCCGGAATTCCTTGGTAAGCTACAGGTCAGAGTGCATGGCTGGTTAGACATGTACGCCGGAGAATATGCATAAATGGTTCTTCTTGAATGAAAAGACCTCCGACTGAATTGTTGTGTGTAAAGAGGCTGTTTACTGTCTGATCTGTGGCTGAAAAGCGGAAAACTGGATCCCAAGAAGAAAACGTGCAGCCGTAAACAGGAGGCCCAGGTAAGGAGTGTCTGCCTTTTTGTGTCTATTGTAGATCAGGGACCAGACTACATTGTGTTTCTGTTAACAGTAGTGATATCGGTCAAGACCTACCCACATACTGTTAAATCTGAACATAGGTCAGGGAACACACAGCAGAGTAAATAGTGAATGTAGACACTACAGTGGATACAGGGAAGGAGACACACGTGTTATGACAGAAGGGTACGTAGAGGATATGGGAGATTATTGAAGCAACAGATCATGTGATCCGCATTTGACGGGTGACGTGAAGAATATGCAATCGCAGAGAGCACATAATGTGAGTTACGCAGCAAAATGGGGTAATAAATATGACATTGATGGTATATTAGGCAACATACCGTTACTGAAACATTGTAATCGCTGAAAATCCGATGCATATGTTCCAAGGTAAACACCTGTTCCACCCTGAGAGGGATATGCCCTCTCTGGCCAGCCGTGTCCTGTAAATAAACCGAACACATGTCAAATGTCCTGATATCTCAGGACAAACATTTCCCAGATATATATCAAAATGGTAGCATAAAAGAGTACCCACTGCCCACAAGGACACAGTCCAACAAGCTCTACACTTTACATATGCACAGTGGTGTCCATTGTAGGACCCAAAATTGTGGAAAGAATCGAATAATGTGTTATTTCAACGCTGCACCTGAACTCATTGTCGTCACAGGTACACATATGCACCGCAAGCGTGTTTAATGTTGCTGATAGCTGTCCATGTAATGCAGCACAGATGCACAGAAATACCCAGGTACCGGGTCCATAGAACTGCATCCACATCACACTTCCGCACATGACGGATGTGTAATGGGTACTGTCAATTGTTGCAGTCAAGGGATTCTGGGTATGTAGACTCTGTGCTCGGTGTTGTTTCGCAGGCAATCCTTTCTCCCGCCCGTGGGAGGATGTGTGCGTATCACCTGCCTCAGTCTCCGCTAATAATGCAAACCATACTCCGGAGAATGCTAAATGTAGGTGTGTAATGTGTACAGCCCCATACTACTGTCCAGTAGGCAATTGTCATGGATGGACACCCGTATGGCCAGAATGGCACCCACAACTGCAAACCCCGGTAAATGACATAGCCGCGGAAGGCATAACACAGGAAATACACATAGGGACTACAGTTGACATTCCACATACAAAGCAGGACCGTCGTGCCAACACCGGCGTACACAGCACTCAATCTGCCAGCAACAGACTGAGGAGCACCCGCTACCGTACAGCGTAACAGATGTGCGACCTGTGGAACACATACTAATGGCACACACACAACGTCAAGTAGGATATGTAAACTATGGCTTTCCCACCTATGAAGACAACATGGTTAAATGAATGCATAGGTAAGCAACATGTTCTGGTGGTGTTATAGTGGAAATACAGTGACGGATATGTCCCATTGGGACGTCTGCGGTTTAAATTGAGCATTTGCTAACCAGCATCTTTGGATGTATGTAATTTGTCCACAGTAGTAAATCACCTGGTTATGTAGCACCATGTGGAATGGGTAGTCCAACAGACATCCGCGATTTCTGAACACACAGTATCAGTGAAACCCACTGCTCACAAGGACACAGTCCGACAAGCTCTACACTTTACATATGCACAGTGGTGTCCAATGTAGGACCCAAAAATTTGTCTAAAGACAGGAATGCCGCCTTCTTTCAACACTTAAGTGAACTCATTGTCGTCACAGGTACACATATGCACCGCAAGTGTTTAATGTTGCTGATAGCTGTCCATGTAATGCAGCACAGATGCACAGAAATACCCAGGGTACCGGGTCCATAGCACTGCATCCACATCACACTTCCGCACATGACGGATGTGTAATGGGTACTGTCAATTGTTGCGGTCAAGGGATTCTGGGTATGTAGACTCTGTGCCCGGTGTTGTTTCGCAGGCAATCCTTCCTCCCGCCCTGTGGGAGGGATGTGTGCGTAGCACCTGCCTTACTCTGTGCTAATAATGCAAACCATACTCCGGACAATGCTAAATGTAGGTGTGGAATGTGTACAGCCCTATACTAGTGTCCAGTAGGCAATTGTCATGGATGGACACCCGTATGGCCAGGATGGCACCCGCAACTGCAAACCCGGGTAAATGACATAGCTGCGGTAAGGCATGACACAGGAAATACACATAGGGACCACAGTTGACATTCCACATACAGAGCCGGACTCTCGTGCCAACACCGGCGACAGCACTCAGTCTGCCAGCAACAGACTGAGGAGCACCCGCCGTGACAGCGGAACAGATGTACGACCTGTGGAACACATACTAATGGCACACACACAACGTCAAGTAGGATATGTAAGCTATGGCATTCCCACCTATGAAGACAACATGGTTAAATGAATGCATAGGTAAGCAACATGTTCCGTGGTGTTATATTGGAAATACAGTGACGGATATGTCCCATTGGGATGTCTGCGGTTTATATGAAGCAGTTGGTAACCAGCATCTTTGGATGTATGTCAATTGTTCACAGTACTAAATCAGCTGGTTATGTAGCACCATGTGGAATGGGTAGCCAAACAGACATCCGCGATTCCTGAACACACAGTATCAGTGAAATCCAATGCTCACAAGGACACAGTCCGACAAGCTCTACACTTTACATATGCACAGTGGTGTCCATTGTAGGACCCAAAAATTTGTCTAAAGACAGCTCTTCCGCCTTATTTAATCACCTAACGGAACTCATTGTAGTCACAGGTACACATATGCACCAAGCGTGTTTAATGTTGCTGATAGCTCTCCATGTAATGCAGCACAGATGCACAGAAATACCCAGGGTACCGGGTCCATAGAACTGCATCCACATCACACTTCCGCACACACGACGGATGTGTAATGGGTACTGTCAATTGTTGCGGTCAAGGGATTCTGGGTATGTAGACTCTGTGCTCGGTGTTGTTTCGCAGGCAATCCTTCTTCCCGCCCTGTGGGAGGGATGTGCGTAGCACCTGCCTTACTCTCCGCTAATAATGCAAACCATACTCCGGAGAATGCTAAATGTAGGTGTGGAATGTGTACAGCCCTATACTAGTGTCCAGTAGGCAATTGTCATGGATGGACACCCGTATGGCCAGGATGGCACCCACAACTGCAAACCCAGGTAAATGACATAGCCGCGGTAAGGCATGAAACAGGAAATAGACATAGGGACCAGAGTTGAAATTACACATACAAAGTCGGACTGTCGTGCCAACACCGGCGTACACAGCACTCAGTCTGCCAGCAACAGACTGAGGAGCACCCGCTACCGTACAGCGGAACAGATGTGCGACCTGTGGAACACATACTAATGGCACACACACAACGTCACGTAGGATGTGTAAACTATGGCATTCCCACCTACGAAGACAACATGGTTAAATGAATGCATAGGTAAGCAACATGTTCCCGTGGTGTTATATTGGAAATATAGTGACGGATATGTCCCATTGGGATGTCTGAGGTTTATATGAAGCAGTTGGTAACCAGCATCTTTGGATGTATGTCATTTGTTCACAGTACTAACTCAGCTGGTTATGTAGCACCATGTGGAATGGGTAGTCAAACAGACATCCGCGATTGGGGAACATACACCAGCAGTGAAAAGCACTGGGCAGGTGGACACAGTCCAGCAACATCTAACTTGACATATGCACATCGGTGTCCATTGTAGGACCCAAAATTCTGTTCAGAGAATGCCTGCTAGCTTCCTGCATTACTCATGTGATCTAATTGTCGTCACCACGTCACAGGTACACATAGGCACGCAAGCGTGTTCAATGTTGATGATAGCTGTCCATGAACTGCAGCACACATGCACAGAAATACCCAGGGTATCGGGTCCATTCAGCTGCGTCCACATCACACTGCAGCACACATGAAGGATGTGTAATGGGTACTGTCCACTGTTGCAGTCAAGGGAGTCTGGGTATGTAGAATCTGGCCTCGGTGTTGTTTCGCAGGCAATCCTTTGTCCCGCACCGTGGGAGGGACGTGTCGAGCACATGCGTCACTCTCCGCTAATAATGCACACCATACTCCGGGAATGCAAAATGCAGGTGTGAAATGTGTACAGCCCTATACCAGTGTATAGTAGGCAATTCACATGGATGGACAAGCGTATGACTAAGATGGCACACATAAATGCAAACCCGGTGGAATTACACTGCCGTAGTAAGGCATTACACAAGTCATACACATAGGGACTACAGTTGACATTCCCCATACAAGAAACACAGACAACCAGCCGATGACGTCCAAAGCAAAGACGAGGTACTGTAGGGACCGTCAGTGACCAACCAGAGCACACCAAGAATTAAAGGCAGTCACCATAGTCTATTGGAGCCCACTTCGTCTGCTTCATAAGCAGACTTATTCAGACTACATACAATGCAGTCCAACCTACTACATTTACAAGCATTAATTGGTTGGTACATTAGATGTGCTAGGTACTAATTACATGCCTTAAAGGCAGACAAGCGAACAAACCTTACTTGGGTTACACATCCCACACAGTGAGGACATCAGACATTGCTTCGAAGGCACAGTCTTCATCGGAAAATGGAAATATATGTACATATATGAAACATGAACCAACATAAAATGTTTTCCAAATGTCTGACTGTGTAAGCTACATATATATGTCCTACGGATTGTGCCAATATATTAACAGAACTGCAGACACCTAGTAATATGAATGAACCATAATATATACACATAAACCGTATGAATATGACTACTGTAAAATAGACCAACGAAATGTAAAGATTCACAATGTGCTAATGTAACATTCATTTAGAAGGTTACTTAAATAAATCAATCCAGACATCCATGTGTAAATACTAACAGAAGGCCAGCGAGGTGCTTGCCCTCACATGTACTGGGATGTCGTTCCACAGCATAGTGAGTGTCTGGGTGATGAATCCGTCCCAACAACACGTTCGATTAATGACAGTGTCAAGGTGTATGTCAGCTGCCCTTGTGGTTCTGAGGGATCTACCTTATTTACGTGAAGCATAGTCATCAGATCTGGGTTCGACCTAGCCGTGCATGCCAGGCACGGGTCACCTCTGGGCAAGTGGTATGCAACTGTATACAGCTGGAATCCTTTCAGTCGGTCAGTATAACACATATACCTGAGACCCTGCATCCGTTTGTCGAAGAACTGTTGGTGCCTTTCCAGCTGCTGCAGGTGTTGGGTCAGATACATTCTGAACGGGGCATTGTACCCAATCATAGGTCTATTGAGTGATGAGTACAAGGGGACAATGACCTCCCTGATCTAGATGTGAATCCTTTCATGATGATGTGGGCAATGTGGAAGGTCTACCCAACTATGTTAGCAACATGTGTGTCTAACGAACGGTTAACAACAACACGTGTCCCCAGATCACTGGTAACCCCTCCGTGTTCAGTGGACTGCCACCTATATGGTAGCTCGGGGTAACCTTGTTCATCCCGAAGGGTATGCCTATGCATTTCCTGGCATTTAGCTGTAGGACATGTCTCTGGTACCACTTATCCACATCTGTGAGGCACTCCTGAAGGATATCTGTGTCAGATGTGTGTCTGACTTTGGCATCCGGTTTGCAGTCGTATGCAAACATTGTCACCCATAACCCCCCTGTGTGCGTGTACATTGGAAACGTAGATGCTGGAAATAGTGGACCCAGGACTGAGCCCATGGGACACCACCTGTGACTGGCTGTGAGTATGACATGGCGCCAGCAACTATGGCCATGTGTGTTCTGTGACCTAGCCCGTTTGCAACCCATATGGCGATGTATGGATTTACATTCAAGATGACGGGTTTATCAAGTATACCCGAGGGTATTGTGTCGACGGCCTCTGCCTGGTTGAGGTAGGCTGTATGGACTGCTTTACCCTCAGCAATGGCCTTGGTGACTGATTCTACAAAGTGAAACACGTGTAAAGGGCATGATCTGACTATGACCAAGCTAAACTGGGTTGTATCCAAAGTATGCGGGTCCCCTATGTCCTTATCTATGTGTCCCATTATGATCCATCTCCATGGCTTTGCAGATAAGGCTTGTCAAACTAATGGTATGGTAATACCCAGGGTCAGTGGAGGCACCATCTATGTGGAGTGTGACTACAGTCGCCCTGTGCTACTACTCAGGTACGGATCCTGAGGTGAGGCTAGGATTACACAGCTGTCCGAAGTGTGGGTTAAATTCCCCATAGAGTTCCTGGAGTGCACAGCTGGGACACCATGTGGACCCATGGATGTTGTGTTGACTGCCTTGGGGCTGGATGTGGGTAATGCTGGACATACCAACGGCAGACGTGCCACGTTCCCGAGTCCGATGCCCAAGGGACCACACACATAGCCGGCCTTAGGCATAGGCCAAGTAGGTAGCCGTCTAGGGTGTTGCTCTACTCGGGGCACCTTTCCAGACTCTATTTGGTGTAGGTAGACCAGGAGGGGGGTAGCGGGTGACGTATCGGTGGCAACCTCTGCCTAGGTCACCACTTACCCTAAGGCCACTCTTCCCGTGGGTAATACAGCAGTACCCACACCCAGACGCGGGTCATCGCTAGGGTCATTGCTAGTATGGCACATCATCTACGTAAGGAAGGAAACCATATATCCCCAGACATAATGGCACAGTATAATGCCTGTTCGCCGCCAAAGGCAGAGATACGTCACCAGCGTGTGCGGGCGTACTCGCGAGATGTCCGTTAACAATGCCGACAATGTGTCGCTTTGTGAAACAAACTCCACAGAGACATTCAATAATAGACGATGGACAACCCGATGTCCTCGTGTCTGAGCTGTTCAACCTGTTACGCCATGTTAAATGTGTGTAGCACAGCGGAACCGGGCCAAACAAAGCAACGGACATGTCTGTGGCTCAGTGAAAGTCGTCACGCAATGTTAAACCCTTGTAATATTGACACAGGCCATACATACGGAGGGTTAGTAATGGAAGTAGGTTAGTTCGATCAGACCGTGTGCAATTAGTATAACGAGATCTACAACGGATACACCGCCAATCGGCCCACACGGTTAAGACTAATTGGGGGGGGGGGCGTGACATGGTACCATGGACACGGACAAAACGTGCCCATGTGACTCATCTAACATTCGTACAGGGTCAGGGCGGTCCCGTACAGTGGGCGCACAAGACCAAACCCAAAGCACCACAGCAACACCCTGACAATTGAAGGCCTGTATGCATATGGGATATAAGCAGCTGTCATCTGAACAGCCCTGTGGTGACGACATATGCATCCTGGGCCATGAGCGAGGGGGAATTAGGAATGTTCAACATGCAGTACCGCACCTTTCCCAGCAGGAGAATGGATGCCTGTGACGTGCGTGTCTGCCCGCCCGGGTGATATGTAAATGTACATAGGTACCACGGGTATGCATATTAATGACAACGAACAGCTAACGTGCACTGGTCACAGTAAGAGTCAAACGTGACTGCAGTCACGTTGGAATTATGACTATAGAACATATAGATGTGCACGTGCGTAAGCGTCCATGCTGCAAAGACTGTTACATATATAAAGCTGTAAGTGCTTTCTGCACACGTCCGTCAACCGGATCAGACATATGTTACCGGAATAGTCACAAGTAACGCAAAACACGTAACCACACAGACACTGTAAACATATATAAACGGACTACGGATATGCGTGTGCGCGCGCGTAACCCACAATCCGGACATGCGAGTGTACGCAGCGTGTGTGATCCAGTGGAACCAGGGAAGGTTACGGATGTCTCCTCCACACGTTTACATTCATAATTGTCAAATATATGCTTAAATAGTACCTATTGATTCCATGCTTTGTTATCGTAATGCTACTATTATACACATCGATATACAATAACCTGATCAACACACTACATTCTAAGGTGCACTCTCACCAATTATCAACTATGTGTCCGGATACTGATTGTATTTACCAATATTGTAGATATATTAACACATTGTTGCCGTATTATTGTTTCCATGAAGTAAGGCATGCAACACTGATATGTATATGTCACGTTATAATCAAGACTTGGAGCACTGTCCACCTAACTATGAGCAGGTTTATTGATTATTTCGCTTTAAACCGACTCTGAAGGAAGTGAATTAGGGACGGCTATGTCATGACATCCGATCTCGACGGTGCCCCATGTTAGTAGTTGAGAGAGCTCAGTATCCTTTCACTGTGGAGTCTATCGTATTTGACAGTGTCTGTTTCTGCCGATATATGTTCCATAATGTCATTTATGAAGATGGGCAGGACGCAAGGTTTGCTGTATTTACGCATACTGGCACGTGGATATAGATAGGCCATGTCATACAAGCGATGGGTAGTCAAGCAGACATCCACGACTGGGGAACATACAGCGGCAGTCAATACCACTGGCCAGATGGGGACAGTCAAACACGTTCTACACTTTACAAATGCACATCGGTGTCCATTGTAGGACTCCAAAATTCTGACTGTTTTGCCAGTATGGGCCAAGAACAGTCAGTCCGAGTACAAACCGTGACTACGGCACAGCTAGACATATGCACCACCAGCGTGTTTAAGGTTGATGATACCTGCCCATGACATGCAGGACATATGAACAGAGGTCCCCAGACTGCCGTGTCCATACATGTGCGTCCATATCCCAGTTCCGCACACATGAAGGATGTGTCATGCGTACCGTGGGGGGTTGCAGCCCTGGTATCCTGGGTATGCAAAATGGGTCTCGGTGTTGTTTGGCTGATAATCCGTTGTCCCGCCCCGTGGGAGGGCTGCGGGTACAGGACGTGCCTTAGTCCCCAGTAAGGATGCAAAGCACCCATAGGGTAATGCTAAAGGCATGTGTGAAATGTGTTCAGCCCTACATCAGTGTCCAGTAGGCATTTCCCAAGGATGGACAAACGTACGGACAAGATGGCACCCATAATAGCAAGCCTGGTGGAATCACACAGCCGTAGTAGGGCATGACACAGGACATAAAGATGGAAACAGCAGTACATACACCCGTACACATCCATCCTGCCATGCCAATCCCAGCGTACACAGCAGCGATGCTGCTTTCCAGTATGTGGGGATCACCGCCTCCACTCTGGAACATACCTGCGACCTGTGGAACACATATTAATGGCACACCAACAACGTCAACTAGGAAGGTCATACTATCGCTAAAATATGGAGTTCACACACATAACCGACATACTGTCATGAATACATAGGTTCTACATGTACCGGCTGTGTTATACTGACAATACAGTGGCGGATAGTTCACAATGGTACCTGTGAGGATTATGTAAAGCAGTTGCCAACCTGCAGGACTACAGTAACACCCTATGGGTAAATTGTGGAAGGACACGGGTTACGTAGCACTACATAATATGGGTAGGCGGACAGACATCCGGGAATGGGGAACATACGGCGGCAGTCAAACCCACTGGCGAATGGACACAGTCCAACATGTCCTAAACTTTACATATGCACATCGGTGTCCATTGCAGGACCCAAATATTACTCCTTAAGTGAGTGTGAGCAACATAGTGTGAACCGGAAGAGGTGACAGCCGTGACTATGGCACAGGTAGATATATGCACCACAGGTGTCTTCAAGGGTGATGACAGCCGTCCATGAAATGCAGGACATATGAATAGGACTCCCCAGGCTGCTGCATCCATACACGTACTTCCACATCCCATTTCCGCACACATGAAGGGTGTGCAAGGGGTACTGTCGACGGTTGCAGACATGGGATCATGGGTATGCATATATGGGTGTCGGTGTGGATTGGCAGATGATTCATCGTCCCGCCTGTGCGGACGTGGCCATGGCATATGCGTTACTCCGCAATACTAATACCGATCATCCAGCGGAAATGGAGAATGCAGCTGTGAAATGTTGACAGCCCGATACTAGTGTCCAGTAGGCAGTTCCCATGGATGGACAAACGTACGGCCAAGATGGCACCCATAGCTGCAAACCTGGGGGAATCCCACAGCTGTTGCAAGGCATAACCCAGGGAATACAGATACGGTGTACAGTACACACTCCCATTCAAAGAAAGACCGCTGGGCAGATACCGTACACAACACTCCATGTGCCAGCACATCTATGGGGATCACACGCTTCCATACAGTGGAACAGATGGGTCACCTGTGTAAAGATACCAATGGCACAATCTCCACGTCTGCAGGGAATGACATAGGATGGTCAAACTATGGCGTTGACACCAAAGAAAGACATCCTTCGGTGAATTAATAGGATTGATGTCAATACACCATGGCAAACACCCAATGAACAGGGAAGACTTGCTGGCACCCTATGGCCACAAACCATGTCACACATAGGTAGATGGAACAGTCAACATAAACATTTCGTCCACGACAGGTCGCATATGGTATCCAAAGGTACTTCATAGACATGTATGCGCTATCACCCGTTGGCCTCGTGAGACTTACATAACATGGAAGTATCCAGGCTTTAAATGTCCACCCTTACACTTCCATTTGTCACTTTCTATGCGAGCAATGGAGATGTAGCCACAGCATAGAAAGCAGAGACGCATTGCTAACGAAACACACACATGTCAACATCACAGAAAGGATACTATGAGCACACGTATTACATGATATTGTACTATGCAACACAAACAAACCGAAACCTGCAGCAAGAATAGTCCCGTAGTTCGACACAACACAAGTCTTCGTAACATTTGAACAGTTCATTAAAACATGCAACGTTTCGTTGTTTCCACAACGTGCAGGAAATATGCTATGTCTAAGAATGTTCACAAACAACAATGTGAGTCTTAACATGATTTTAAATATCACACTGTTGATTGTGAACACTGTAACAATTTGCTTATTCAGTTGTATGGTCGAAAGCAACGGAAACACACACACACACGGAAGGGACGGGAGACGAACCTACGCCTATTTACATGAACTCAGTACAGTATGAATCATTTACACAACGCTACCGAGTTAACTGACGTGAGCGCTGTCAGAGGCATACATGTAGGCTGCTGGCGTCACCCGCAAGACAATATTTGAAATAGCCAAGGCATGTGTTGCGAAGCGACTAAAAGCATAATCAGTCGCAGAGGCAGCTGGAAACACACACACACACACACGGAAGGGACGGGGACGAACCTACGACTATCTACATGAACACACTACTGTATGAAGCATTTACAGAACGCGCTACCGAGTTTGCTAAACAGAGTGCTGTCACAGGCATACTTGTAGGCTGCTGACATCACCCGCAAGACAATAGTTGGCAATAGCCAAGGCATGTGTTGCGGAGCATCTAAAAGCATAATCAGTCGCAGAGGCAGCTGGAAACACACACACACACGGAAGGGACGGGGGACGAACCTACGACTATCTACATGAACACAATACTGTATGAAGCATTTACAGAACGCGCTACCGAGTTTGCTAAACAGAGCGCTGTCACAGGCATACTTGTAGGCTGCTGACATCACCCGCAAGACAATAGTTGGCAATAGCCAAGGCATGTGTTGCGGAGCGTCTAAAAGCATAATCAGTCGCAGAGGCAGCTGGAAACACACACACACACGGAAGGGGGGACGAACCTACGACTATCTACATGAACACACTACTGTATGAAGCATTTACAGAACGCGCTACCGAGTTTGCTAAACAGAGACTGTCACAGGCATACTTGTAGGCTGCTGACGTCAGCCGCAAGACAATAGTTGGCAATAGCCAAGGCATGTGTTGCGCGTCTAAAAGCATAATCAGTCGCAGACGCAGCTGGAAACACACACACACACAGAGACACACACACACGGAAGGGACGGGGAACGAACCTACGACTATCTACATGAACACACTACTGTATGAAGCATTTACAGAACGCGCTACCGAGTTTGCTAAACAGAGCGCTGTCACAGGCATACTTGTAGGCTGCTGACGTCACCCGCAAGACAATAGTTGGCAATAGCCAAGGCATGTGTTGTGGAGCGTCTAAAAGCATAATCAGTCGCAGAGGCAGCTGGAAACACACACACACACACACACGGAAGGGACGGGGGACGAACCTACGACTATCTACATGAACACACTACTGTATGAAGCATTTACAGAACGCGCTACCGAGTTTGCTAAACAGAGCGCTGTCACAAGCATGCTTTTAGGCTGCAGACGCCAGCCACAAGACAATAGTTGGCAATAGCCAAGGCATGTGTTGCGGAGCGTCTAAAAGCATAATCAGTCGCAGACACAGCTGGAAACACACACACACACAGAGACACACACACACGGAAGGGACGGGGAACGAACCTACGACTATCTACATGAACACACAACTGTATGAAGCATTTACAGAACGCTACCGAGTTTGCTGAACAGAGCGCTGTCACAGGCATACTTGTAGGCTGCTGACGTCACCCGCAGGACAATAGTTGGCAATAGCCAAGGCATGTGTTGCGAGCGTCTAAAAGCATAATCAGTCGCAGAGGCAGCTGGAAACACACACACACACACACAGAGACACACACACACACACACACACACACACGGAAAGGACGGGGGACGAACCTACACCTATCTACATGAACACACTACAGTATGAAGCATTTACAGAACGCGCTACCGAGTTTACTGAGCAGAGCGCTGTCAGGAGGCATACCCCTACGTGAGTGGTATCATTTGCAAAGGCAATGCGCCCGATCGGGTGTTCGGACAGAGTGCAGTCACGCAGTCTGTTACCATCCCAAGGTCGCCGTACACTAACACGTTAGTGCTGCAGTCGAGAATAACAAGTAACTACTGATCAGTACATCACTGCATACTGGGCATGCTCAGACACTTAGACTCGGCACAGGGCAGACATGCATACACATGTTGCGACGGCATGGGTGACGTAATGTGGACCGTCGTGTGTGTCCAGCCACACAACAGAAACCTGGCCATGCCACAGACGTGGCCATGCGTAGGGGATAGAGGCATGCACCCGGGTATTACTGCAGACGGCGCGGTGTGCACTGTGCTGTGTGTCTATCTACACAGCTGCCTACTGGGCATGCTCAGACACTTAGAGTCGGCACAGATCAGACATGCATACACATGGTGCGACGGCATGGGTGGCGGAATGCGGACCATCCTGTGTGTCCGCCACACAACAGTAACCGGTCATGCCACAGACGTTGTTGTTGCTGCGGGAATATGTAGGTGCAATTAACCATGTGTAGGACTGGCCTACAGTTTGTTGCATGCTACAGACAACCCTCCCAAACACAGGATACCTTCACAGATGTCCTGAGGACACTGGTGAGTGGGCATGCTCTCACAACAGCACCGTTTGGGTGACATGAACCACCCATACATAGCCTGGGAACATTACCCATGGCACAACACAGTACGCCAGCAGTCCCAGGTGTTCACACACCTGGCCACTGTTAAACAGCCATGCACCATACATACCAGGGGATGTCTGACAGTTCTGCCCATCACGCATGGTGAGGATATGCCCCACACAGGATGTACAGCCCTCAATGGTGATGCAAGACCGTATAGTGGATCCACTGGTCATCCACTCACTGTAACCAACACCAGCATGGGGACCTCAGTGATGACCTCTCCACAGAAAACCACACACATCATATGACCGGTGTGGTACCCTACATGTCCTCCATGCCAATGCTGAACAGAGGCCAGACCGGCAAACGCCCCTTGAATGCCTTCCCGACCACCCACATGCATGTCTGCAACAGGCAAACATGATGACATCAGGACCTTGTCCACCACAGGTAGGCACATGGTGTGGTGGACCGCAGCCACTGACTACCTGTACATCAACAGTTGGAGCTACTACATGGCAGGGCAATGACAGTACCAGGGAAACCATTACCCATTCATACCGGCGTCACCATACGGCCCCACATACCAACATCCAGGTCCGCTCGTGGGAGTGGTACTGCAGAGGGCACATGAGACAACCACAGGGCCTTCCCTAACTGTGGTAAGGACATGGTTGGGGCACACAGACTTGCCTGGAAATGGTCCAGAATGGTACAACAGTCACTGCACCCACAGACATTGTCTGCATACCACAGGACATGTTCCATGCATACATCCCCCCCCAACAGGGAACATATCCATCCCACCAGAGTGTATCCTCCCAAACATGTCATATGGCCTGGAGTGATCCCATATCTCTATGGCGTTTGACACGTCAGCAATGGGCACCGATGGTTTCCCTGGCTGTGTGCTACCCATCCTCTTTGAGGCCCTCGGCCCACACATGCGGCCACTGTGTCATGTTAGCCTTACTATGGGCTATGTCCCAATGGATGCCATATGGCATCTGTGGTCCCACTATGCCAGGGTAGTGCTCCTATGGACTGTCAACAGCCACACCCTATACGCTTGACAAGTGTTGTCTGCAAAGCTGTGTGGAGGTCCATACAGGTGGTCATGGTTACAGATAGTGGTGTACAGCCAATACCGGAACATACCCACAACTACATAGTCAAGGGCGGATCCTGCCTCCCGAACCTGCTCGTCCAGTCTGGAGTGTTCACCAAGGCCATTGATGGGGATATGTGGGTTTGCACACAGTACCATGACCTGGTGGGAGCGTTCAGAGCACACTACACATGGGACCCATGTAAAGGCTCGCCAGCATACATGTGGGGACATATGTCACCCGATGCTTCTCACACAGGTTGGAGGTCACACCACACAGGGTTGGTGCTGAAGGTGCCTTGTCACACTCATATCTGGACCCAGTGGAGGCCCACAGGGCTCACTCCTGTGCCCCTGCCATATGGCATCCGACCTTCCAATGTGCATGCAACCATAGGGGATTGTAGCAGACAAGGTATGCAGATGACTACGCACCGGCCGACATACCCAGCACCCCATGTTACACGAACATCCACCTAGGGCGTCATAGACATGGATGACTGGTGCCAGAGCCATGGCCTGCTACCAAATGCCAGAGAAGGTGCAGCCCTACCCAGTGTGAAGAACATGTTCGTCCCAATGTCACATGTAGGTGGTACGCCATTAAAGATGGTGGACATGTTCAGGGAAATGGCTACCACACCTGTTGGCAACCTCTGTCAACACACACAATGGCAATGTGGGTGTGAAGACATTCCATTGTGGCCTCCTGGTCTGGATGGAATGGCAACCACATCAGGGTGTTCATTGTACCCTGTACACATCACACACCAGTGCAATGACTGCGCACAATGGCACATGTGGCCTGTAGCTAACCTGACGCCTGCAGCACTCGGAAGGACCGCAAACATTCCACAAGACAGGGATGACGGTGCTAGGACATGTGTCACAAGGTGCACGGCCAAGGGGACACCGGCTGTGGATCTTCACAGCACAGCTGCTCCGTGGTGATCTGTGCCTGACATACACGGCCATGTCTGACCTGGGTGACATGGGCACATTCCACCTCCCAGGCCCCATGCGAACACGGGCACAGAAGCGACTGTCAGACACCTCAACCCAAAGATGAGTGGGACGTGCTGGGGGAACAGGGTAACGGCCAGACACACACTACAACACGGGGAGGAGTGCCAGGCCATGTGAAGGAAAGGCCCTGACTGCCTTTGTCCAGGACTGCTAATGACGTGTGGATGTGTGACTATAGTTATGCGCCAGTCAACCTCTGTGTGTCACTGCTAGACCAGGGACTGGGGACTGATGGATATGGCATCCCCATCCTGAGGGGTGTTAGATGCCACACACAGTCATGCTAGGTCCACACATGTCGTAGGGCACATATCCTGTCACGTTCATGTGTGCCTATGTACCTATGTAGGGGTCCATGCCGGATGTGGGTAACTGTGCTATGCTGATTTTGCCAGACATGCCTGTGGGTACCCCACGACTACACGTGGGGAACTAATTACAGTGCTCCCAGTAGGCACGTGCAAGTACACCATCAGTATCATACGGGTTAACTGCACCGACATGGTGCTACACATGTAACCACCACACATACTGTGTACACATATCAATGAATGCTGCACCTGTCCTGCATGGTATGTCTGCTGCATGATGTCCGTGCACAACACACATCACATACACACCTGTCACCAGCCATACACACACACCACAACATACACAGCACGTACTATGCGGACACAGGTATCACATACACCTCTCACTATCGTGTCCACCCTGTGCATCATAATATGTCAGCTTAACCCGCCATGGATGGCGTGGCTCACAGTTATGCGCCTGAGGCTTAATCATATGCACAGGGTGATATGTGCCACAGGCATGGGCTGTACCAATGGATGACATCATGTGTGTGTGTAAGGGCCAGTGCATTGAGTGGGCATGACTATGTAGATTGCATGTGGGTGTGGTGGAGCCCTACAGTTGTGTCTGCTGTGTGTGGGTGTGTGTGTACACAGTTCAGTCATCTGTGATGCCTACACGGGTATGCTTGGCAGCCCCTGACTGTGCAGTGCAGGTGTTACGGCTCACTGTGTCTGCCGGCGCCTGCGGGCCTTGCGCCTGCCTGGGGTCGCACGGGCACGACCGGGTGGAGGTACAGACTGTCCACTCTCCGTTGTCACATGCCCGCTGGAAACGCGCCACGACGGCCGCCCAGGGCCACGCCCACGTGGCCTGCTCTGTCCTGGTGTGGATGGTGTGGCAGCAGCTGCAGTGCTACTGCTACCATCACTGTCTGTGTGGGCATGGGAGGTGGCACGCACACGCTGACCTGCAGCAGGTGGTGTTGCTGGCACACGCCCACGTGCCCTATGCCTCACCCCTACCTGGTGTTCCTGCACGGACTGCGACGCCAAGGATGGCCAAGCCTCGGTCGATGAGACCAGCCATATCGCCCAATCTCCTATCCAGAACATCGGCAAGATGCTGTTGTGCATTCGCCAATGCCTGGATGCTGTCATTTAGGGTACGGATTGCGGACCTCTGCAGCCTCTGCCCCTCCTGGTTCTGCCGTTCGGCACGCGTGCCTGCGCCGCCATTACAGTCTGGAACATGCGTCTGGTTATACCAGCTGCTGCACCCTGGACGGCAGGTGTATGTCTAGCGGTGCTCCCCCTACGGGCAGCACCTGCCACATGCCTGCGTGGCACTGCACCAGTCCTTACACTGGCAACATCGTGTACCCACACCTTCTGCAGCCACCACACATTCCTGCTCGGGGACAACAGACGCTGACTGACCGTCATCTATGGGCAACGGTGTTGGGGTATGTGTCGGCATCTGAACCGTGTGCAGGGATGAAAGGGACGTATGTGTGATGTTCTCCAGTGGCACAGACTCTGCCTGTGACGACCCTGCCTGTGCCTCATGCACATGCTCATCACCACTAGTATCTGTGGGGACACTAGCATCAGATTGACCGCAGGAGGGGAACGCACCTACAGCACCTGTCAATACAAAGACATACCATCGGTTACAACACAGACACACACAGACACACACACACACACACACACACACACACACACACACACACACACACACACACACACACACACACACACACACACACACACACACACACACACACACACACACACACACACACACACAGCATGCATGTGATTATGCAGGTGGCATGCAGCATTCACACAACACAGACCAGTGAATGCAGACCAGACATTCATAGTGGCAGTATGTACACTGCCCTGGTGGGGACAGTACAACAGGCAGGTGTCATTTAGTAGGCATGCAGTACACACATTCATGGTAGTTTGCATGCATCAGCGTGATACACCGTGTCGCCGCGGGCAAGTTGGGAGTACACATGGCTGCCAACACTATGTAATGTACACCGCAAACATGTGCGGTATCATGTGGACGTGTGAAGATGGTGTCCCACCGCATGCACCACATCACGATGGCTGTCATGGTGCAGTGTTATGTGTACAGTGTACAGATACAATGTATGTGTAACAGTGATGTCTGTGTAGGTACGTTTGCTGTGAGCTGTGTGCATAGCTGTACGGTGTGTGGTGCAGGCTCTGTGCCACTGCACAGTAGCAGGACACAGCTATGTGTCTGTGCGATGCGTGACCTGGACGCATTACATTGCCATGTCTGTAAGCCAGTTCAGCTGCTCAGCAGCACATATATGGTGGACATTGGAGGCACCTGTAGTAGCTGTGGAGAGGAATTTCATGTCACTGGTGTACTACATCAGATGTCCAGGGGATCCACTACATTGATGAACCCACTATGTGTGTACAGGGTGCAATGGTGAGTACCCACTGTGGATGTGCTGTGTGGCAACATGCCTGTAGGTATCAACCATGGCCTTGTCTGTCTGACTCATTGACAATTGTGTGTGGTAGACATTGTGCACACGGCCCTGTGGTGGCCCATGTGACATACACCCATACTAGTGTGACGTGTCACATTCTCACGGATATGCTGACAGTGTGTATGTCTGCTATGTTGTGCATAGGTCATATCATGGTGTGACAATGCTGCAGCCAGACATCCACGCATGGGACATGGCATGCGCCATGTCACAACGCGGTGCACCGATGCAGGGGCATGGGTCACATTGGTAACACCTGTGCTCTGGCCAGATCACAGCTCACTCTGTGGTACTGTGTCCATACTGCACTGGCATACCAATGCATACTACACATGCAGCCATTGTGTAACACCTACACCATTGTATGCATAGCTGAATGCACGTAACACACCAATTGGTTGTGTGGTGTCATACCACTCTACGGTAACGGGTGTATCTACTGTACATGGGTGGTGTGTATGTCGGGTGGTGCGAGCTGTATACCGTGACGGGGCACACACAGGTGAGCATGTCATGCCTAGACACATGGGGAATATCAATACAGCAGAACATGCGTTTGACTGGCAACAGACTTACCTGCAACAGACCCTTGTCCTTGCGACACGCCAGACGCATACCTGTAAAGGCATTACACAAAGGTATACACATTAGCCATTACTATCTCCACGGTCAGCACTGTGCATGACACATCATGCATGTGTGTGGTTGCATGTGCTATGCACATGTCTGCTAACACAACATAGCATACAATGGTTTGCATCTTGTGTGGCCATATACCTGGCATGTATTGCTATATCATGTGTTGTACTATGACACCCACACCCACGCCGCCTATCATACAAACATGCAACACTGACTTACCATGCAGCTCCAGGCTCATAGCTCGGGAGACACCCACCTCCACGATGGACGCAAGTGGTTCTGCGTGTTGTTCCGTGGGTGTCCCCAGACTGGCCAGGAGCTCCTCCGTAGCTGTGAGTGGGGGCTGTGTTGGTGGCCCACCACCTGTCCCACGTTGTTGCCTGGCGATTGCAGCGCACGCTGTCTTGCATGCCGGATCAGGTCTGTGCAGTGCCTGCGGATTTGTTGGTAGCTGCGGTTGGTTCCGCCCACGCTGTTCACCCTCCTGCACAACTCCTCCCACATCTCCTGCCGTTCTTGTGCCTGCTGTGGCACATGGCTAAACAGGGCGTTGTAGTTACTCTGGAGGTATGGTATGATGACCTCCTCCTCCTGTCGGCTAAATGGTGGAAGCCAAGAACGTGGCATTATCTGGAAGACATAATGATGGTGGCAGGTCACATTCACACTGCTGTGCTGGCATACTGTTGGAAATACATTGCTATGACATGTACGACATCTGCACAGTGATCTGTGAAGGGCATCGTGGCGGTGACACAGCCGATGTTGTGGCTTCACACCATTGAGCACTGGGTGTCACATCATATCTGTGTGCCACCCCATCACACTGTGCACGCACCATGTAGATGTTAGCCTGCCATGGACATGTGTACCTGGCTGCACCTATGTCCATATCAGTTGGCATATGTCCCCATGTGACGTCTGTGCTACTGTTCACCTGTACGCTGTGTATATGTCAGTACACATCACGTCTGTGTCCATTGTGAACGCCAGCAGCGGCACTGTACACATACACATGGACACCTGCACATGCATGTGTTGTGCCATGTACTTCCACACAGCACTGTACCGGTGCTGGACAACTTGCCCCAGCTCACCTGTGTTACGTATGTGATAGACATGGAGCAATGTGTAACCATGACACATTAGCAGGAAAGGCCATGCATAGCATGTACACGCACACATTGTGCAGCGCATCACACAGCACCTGTAACATGACAGGGTGCATCGCCACCACATTACTACTGTGTATGGTTGATAGTGAGAGTGCCTTTTGTCCATTGCACCATGTGGGACTGTGATAGCTCATGCAGCCTTGCTGGTCATCTCTGCATGATATGGCAGGGTATGCCACATACATGGCAATGGGTGTGACCCACCCAGGGGCTGACGGTATTGGCAGGGTGGCTGTCCATTGCTTTTGTCATAGCTGTGTGAATATGGACATTCAACATGTTTATCACCATGGTGTGGACACTGTCCTCCAGCGAGGTATGCTGCACGCTGCTTGTTGAGGGTGTGTGTGGTGCATGCAGGTATCACACATCCATGCATACACTGTAGCCCTGGCAGGTGCTATGTGCTGGGATGTTGATCGACACAGTGCTGTATGTGTACACACACCGCTATCCCATGCACATGGATATCTGCCTGAACTGATGTGGGTAACACATATGTGTACATACATTGCCCGCTGCCACCCACATGTCTGCTGCTGCACTACACACCGCCATCCCTCCCTGTGTGAATGTGGTGTTGGCCTCAGCAGAGGTATCCATGTATGGGGACATGGATGTTCACATAGCATGCCCACTGATGGTATCGTCGATCTGACCATACACATATGATGCACCCCTCACACATACAACCCATTCATATTGTTGTTCACAATGGTGACACAGCTATATTGCTATGCCGGAGCCATTCACAGACATACATACACAGAGGCATGCACGCCCATCTATGTCATTGGCCGGACTATTGGTGTGGTTTGGCACCTAACGTGTTTGACTGCAGGTGGCGCAGACCTACTGTGCACATGTCTACATGGTAGGCCTGTTCTACGGTAGGCATCTGTGATGTGCTGTGCACATCTCATACCTGCACATTTGCTTGTTGTCCATCGGTCCACAGGCCAGTGGTGGGACATACAGGGATGTTGCTGAACATATGTACATGCGACCCTGTACAACTGTGACGCTAGCCTCTCAGATGCTCATGTGTCATGGACGTGAACACCGTACACACACATGTGGTTGTGGGCCGCCATCCATACCCATCTCCACCTGTGGGTTGCTATCATCCCACACACTCCTTGTACTGTATGTTCAGGCTATGCAGCTATGTGGGGCTTGTGTGCATACAATACGATACTATGTGCCTTTGCACCCATCACAGACATTGTCACACAGGTACACCGGCAGCCATACACATCGCAGATTGTTGTCAGCATGTCACATGTGGTACACACCTAACACATCTCCTGGGACATGGTAATCTGTATGGGCATGTCCAGTAGTGACATACCACAGCTACCCCTACATGACGGCTATGCAGGACATGTCTGTGTACATCTACTGTGACATATACACAAGCAATGCCCCCTACCTACATCACATGGTACTACCTGTGGAGTATGTGTGTCTGCATCCATGCTATGGCCATAGATGACAATTGTACATCTATATGTGCAACATACCTCAGTGGGGTTGTCATGAGCACATGTTCCATGTGTCAATGCATTGTTTGTGTCTGTTGGGCAGTCATTGTTGTGCATGGTTTACATGGCTGACATAGTGTACTGTGTCTGATTCCAGGTACTTCATTGGGCTACCAGCATTGTACATTTCTACAGCACATTCCAGCCATCATGTAGCCAGCTTAGATGACAGTGGGAGGTGTTCCGCCATGTGCACATATGTCACACGGTACAAGGGTGACTGACACACATTGTCGGGACTGGGTTCTGACTGCTGTGGATGTGTGTACCGGTGTTGACAACCATGACTGCACCAGATGGTGTCTTCTGGATGTGTGACATTCACAACAAACACCCACATTCACATAGCAGCACATCGTCCACGACAATTGACATTCCTGCCTGAACACTGTGTACGGTATGTTTGTATGACCACTGCATATATCACTGGTGGCCACCAGCATGGCTGCCTACAACAGCAGTGTGTATCCTGTGCAAACATGGGTTACACCAGTCACACCACACCTGTGCCAGCTGGCCCTGTAGTGGGTGACAGTGCAGTTCCATTCATCATGTAACAGTATACATCGTGCACCAGTATGTTGCAGACATGTGAACGGCTGTGCTACTCAACATATGCACACATGACACATCACCTGGTACACCGTGTCTGCCTTGCCACCTGCTATTGTGACCACCCTGTGATGACATTGTACGGCCCACATGGACGTGGACATGTGATGGCTCAATGGTGAATTAACCGTCCAGGTGTGTGTCTAGCCAGGTGTCCAGTAGCCACTGGTCTGCATGCAGGGATAGTCTACATTGGCCTACTCTGTCACTGGGACTGTTGACTATGGTCATACTGTTGTTATGCAGGCATGTGCTGTTTGTCCAGTCTGATAGTCATGTTGAACCACACTACCGTGGCACACATGACGTGTGGACATCTGGCTAAGGTGTGCAGCCCACATGTACATCTTCTTATGCTATGCTGCCTGTGCAGCGGTGTCACATGTCTGTCTCTGGCAGGGCTGTCACAGGTAGGCACAGCATGCAGTGATGTGTAACAATGCTTACACCCTCCACTGTGCTGTACACTAGCACTGCACACACAGTACAGCACACATGTCATTTATCTATGGTGCCTGGGACCTGCCTCCATGCCCTACACGGCACACCTGCCAGTCCAGATTGTACACAGATCATACCTCCCAGTCACATACCTGGACTGCAACACACACAGGTGGGTGGTTCCCACACCACACCGTGATTTACACACATACTGTATTTTCCCATGACACATTGCATCATAGGTAGTCCATGTTCAGATACCCATGTTTGTGGCCACTACACACACATTGTGACACGCGACAGTGCAGACACTGTACACCACAGGTTACATGCCAGTCGGGTTGGCATGCTGTACATTGCACCTGGGACAGTTGCTACTGCTATGTATTGCCAGCAACACGACCTTCCCTAGTATGGACTCCCACGTGCCCACACATGCTTGGCCATGCAGTACGCATAGCTGGGTGACACATTACACGACACATACCATACCTACACTACCCTCAGCATGCACCAAACCTCCATGTGTCTGTATGCTAGGCCTACACACCTCCCCCCTCTGTTTGCTGAACATCCATGCTTACCATCCCTGCTAGCCACACCCTAAGCACACAACCATAGCAGCATGCATGGTACATACACACTACAGCCGGTATTACTGACATCCACTGACAGAGGTAGTTGAGGGCATGGCACCCCGTCCGATGGACAGTCTATGTGCCTATGCCAACAGTGATCACAGTGCACTTCTGCTACATTTACACACTGGTAGGGACCATGCTATTCCACACTGAGACATGGTGGTGCTGGCATTTTCACAGACGCCACAGTGGTATTCCTGTTCCATGCACACGTGCTGTATGGGCACATGTGCAGGCTGTTGCACGGTAGTTTTGTTCACCTGTGTGTTGTGTGTCACTTGACAGTCATGGTGTGTCCTGCTGGTGCATGACATACTCCACAGCTAGCTACCTACACATGACTGCCAGACATTGCAGTGTGGGCCCTCACGCAGTGTGGTGGTATGTCTCTGCTGTTTGACTACATCCACATTCAATGCAGCATACCACGGTCATGCAGGCATTGACGACACAGATGTTGCTGGCATCCTGCCTGCCAATGGGGTACCTACCAACAATACACACTCTCACTCACTACAGGGTTCCAATCCTTGGCTGGACATTGTATTAACCCTGTGGACACATACATAGTACTGGCATGCACATGTTATGTCTGGGAACACAGTCCCAATGTCACCTCCAACCGCCGTAGTTGTTGTATCCCGCCAACCTGGCTGTTACATGTCTCTGCAGCAGCACACGTCAGTGACTGCTAGCCCATTCATGTACGTTGTGCACCCTGACCACCACACTACCACATCTATCACACTACACATGGATGGTACTGCATTGCACGTATGGGGCTGCATCTCTACACCCATGACTGGGCCATTCAGTATGGCACTGGGCCACATCTTGACATACATGCTTCACACACTCATTGACTACCTGCATGCCTTTCCTGGCACCCTTGTTGGGCTTCTGTGCGCCACAGCACACCACATCCCATGCTGGCCACCTGTCATATTATTGCATGGGTGGTTGGGGTGGTACAGAGGGTATCACATCAGACATGATCCGCTCTTTGCCCTTCAGCACCATTCCACTTTATGCTATTGACAGTGTACACATCCAGCATCACATCGCACTATGTATCGGCATGTTACGCCATGTGCCTTCTGTACAGTTCACACAGTGGTGCAGGCATATCATGCTGACTACAACATTTCAGGGACGTGTGGCATTGCACGTTCCTCAGACATGTGGCCCCTCATGCTCAGTATTTGCATACGTACACTACCTGCTGTCACACAGTACTGTACATGCCTACATATACCACTTCTACATACCTGGCAGCATTCTAGCTCATCCTACTCATGTTGCTGACACCCATACAGGTGTCAGTGTGGCAGATATATCATGTAGATATCATTGCATCAGTTACATCACACATAGTGCATACACATCACCTTTGCATACTGACAGTCATGCGGTGTGTATCACATGGATACTGTCCCTATACAGGCATATCACGCTGTACATGGTTGATGTACACACACATGGCCCACATGGTGCTGTGGTTGCCATATTACACCATAGCGTGGGTACACATGTGCAGGACTACACATTTCTGGACCGTATGTCTAGCTGATACCTTGGGTGCCCTTGTACCTGTGCCATACACACATGTACACGCAGGCTGTGTTACAATGACACATGTGTGGTGTACCTTACACAATGGATACAACGTTACATGTCTCAGTATAGTCATGCTGTGCTCTCTACCCAGCTCAGACAGTTGACATATGCAAATGACAGTCATGTAACACATCTGTGCTCACCTGCATGCCACTAACACAGGGGTGTAATGTACTCTGCCATGGGCCATGTTCTCCACAGTACTGATGCATGTAGTACTCCTACATGGCGTTTGCTGTGGGCAGGGGGGGAGGAGCAGTCCTGCATGTGTGCACACATGCCACATTGCTCAGCCCGGCGTCTGTGTGACATCCACAGACTGGACACACACCATGCTGTGGGACATAGGTCCTGTGCACATCCCACAGGGGCACACTGTGTCACTAGTCATGTGATAGCTGCCTTGCTGGTAGGGTGACACACCCATGGTACCACCACATCGGACGTATTGTATAGACATGACAGTTGACATCCAGTTCTGCCGTTCAGTGGACACTACCATGGGGGGGGGTGTCAGTACTGTGTACATTGCACATGTGTTTACACACGGCCCTGCTGGACATCATTGTGGCACACATTGCACCTGCTATGGAACGTTTGGACATGGTCACTTGCTGTTAGCTCCATTTCGAGTACCTATTCTGCTACTACATTGTCCCATATGTGCAGGCCATACATATCTTGTGTATGTATATAACATTAGCCCATCGCTCCATCATGCATGCTATGCCTGTGATACTGTCTATGATTTGTGAACATATCCATCATGCCAGCTTTGCATTACACATAATTGACATAGTCGCCCCTACTGCGTGGGATAGGTGCGTCATGCGCACATTCCGTATGACATCGACGGTATATGCCCATGCACATGTGTGCTGTGACACTATACATAAATGTCCTATCCCCTGCTGTGGCACTTCAGTGTTGGATATCCACTGCCAGCATCGGCGTGGGTGGTGGCATTGTTCTGTGTTTGCAACCCCTATGGCAGACCTGGGGTAGGGTTACCACCTGTGCCACTTTGCAAGGGACAGTCCCTCCTTGGGCAGTTGTGTCCTGACAAATTTATCACAAATGGCAAATGTCCTGAGATTGTGGGACATCACTATATCCCATTCTTATGTAAGAGTTGCATAACATACTTATTTATGTATGTACATTCCTAACTGTTACAAGACACACAATAAGCAACTGAACTGCTACAAGACTACACTTTTCTTTATGCAAAAGAGTAGAGTTCTAACCTTTGTACTGACCATGGGTATGTGTCCACCTGTAACATCTGAAGTGTGTCCCGACGATTTCCCACTTTGGCCTTTTGAAAGGGTGGCAAGCCGCCCTGGGGTTATCGCGGTGTTTACATGTTGTCCCACTGCTGTGCACACGTTGTCCACAGTTGTTGGTATGCTGCGCGCTTTAGCATTACATATCCAACCTTCGCCTCTCTGCCTGATGGACAGGTATCTTTACCTACACACACCGTTCACATACTGTACAGATTCGTCATACGATCGTATGTTACACACCAGTACATGTCGTGGGTTCGACATACCTTTCCGGCCTTTTGTTTTGAGTTCGTCTCTATTCCCCTGTTTCTCTTTCTCTACTTTGTATGCGTTCGGTATGAACATACGGTTTGAATATCCAGGGAGTCTTCCTTATATTCATCGTCGCCTGATGCATGTGGGTTAATCAGGCCAATAGCTGTTCCTCGGTGTGTACTTATGCGCATATCAGCGGTGATCCCCCTTCCTTTCGTTCGTTACGCGTCGGCACTAGGCCATGGTTCTTTCCTCGTGTGGCCATTGGTTATTTGCAATACCTTCGTGAGGATGGTATGTATTGTATCATGTTTGTGTGACTGCATCCGCTATGTGTGTTGTCGGGTACATTTCGCTGTGGTGTTAGCCGTGGATTGTGTGTGTTGGGTATGGTATTGTGTTCGACATGTGGGTCCCCGTGTCCTGGCGGCGTCTGTCGATGGCGTTGTGCATTCAAATGTGTTACATGGCTGTTATTTTCCTGTACATAGCGAATGCATGGATGCATGAGCCGCTGCTAGTGTTTCCCAGGAGGTTGTTGTGGGTATGCCGCTGTCATTCACTGCCTGTATGTGTTTGCTACGGTTTTAGCTGTTATCCCTTTGATATGTGCAATGGGGTATATCTGCGGATGTGGGTGACGGGTACGGGGTGTGAGTCTTGCATTTATACATACCAGATATGCTTGTGTGTGTGCTCCATCCGTGCTTGGGGAGCTGCGGGTTACCTGTGTGTTGTTCCGGGAATGTTTGTTTTGTTGATGTCGTCTGCTGTCGGTATCGCCTGCATGTGTGCTTCCTGCACGTATTCCTCCTTCACATCGGTTATATATCTGCGGATGTTCGTCCGTGCCTACCATCCATTGGCATTTTGTCGCTGATAGTTACGGTGATTGTGGTCCTATACTTGGGGCGGACTGTATGCTACCGGTAGCCTCCTATTCGTGTGCCGCTTGCTTACGTCACGGTCGTGGAACACACCGCGGTATTTACCGGACCGTGACTGTTCACGATCGGTGCCGGATGGCACATTCGTATTTTCCGTACATGCCTGATGCTGTGTAACGTTGCCGACGGACCGTGTGGAGTGTACGTTATGGCCGCCATACCTACGGTCGTGGTTTGTACATGCGTCCTTTGCATCTCCTGTTTGCTATGGCCCTGTGGTACACTTTGGGACATTTGCGCTTTGCATCATTTTACGTCGCCACGTGCATAGCCACTGAGGAGATGTCAGTACTACTTTGTGGGTACTGCTGTACATACGCCTATGGTTCCTGTACTGTATGCCTACGCCTGTTATTACACTCCGGCTGTGACATGTCACCTTCATACACAGTTTACACTGGCACACACATTACACACACACAGCGGAACACACGACAACCTCACCTCACACATACACATATTGCCGCCATGGCTGTCAACCTTCTATTTCCGGAGTGGGGAACACACACAGTAGTAATGTGAAACACATGGGCATAATGTGGAACACATAGTAATGGCATAGTGACAACTTCAGCTAAGTAGGTCATAGGTTGATTATGATATGCTGATTTACTTACAGTGAAGAACCTTTACTAACTTACTATGAGTACATTCTATTTACCAGGATGTCATTTATATACATTCCTAACAATGGTTGTTTGAGAGACATTTTCAATGTGGAACTTGGAGGAACTGCGAGGATCATGCACTGTTTTACACCCCAGATGAGGTACATTCCTCATAATGTCGTACACTTCACTGGTATGCTTTCCGCTTTCGCACCGACGGTTGAACACAATACCTACGTTGGCCGCATCGCCGGTGGCGGCGTGTATCTCCGCACTCATGTCCTATGGATATGACACGCACATATGTAGGGTTGCCACCTTTTCAAATGGCCAGAGTGGGACATTTTTAGTAGGTACGTCAGATTTTGCATGCCAACACATACCCACGGCCAGTACAAAGGACAGCGATTCACTTTTTTGACGGAATACAAAGCTGTAGCATTACAGTTGCTTATTCTGTTTATTATCATATTTAGATGTTTCTTCTACAAAATAACTGTTTTCTGCAACTAATAAAGTAATTATGGGAAATGGTTTTGTCCTACAATCTCAGGACATTTGCCATTTTGTCAATGTTTTGCAGGACACAACTGCCCAAAGGTGGACTGTCCCTCACAACGTGGGACAGGTGGTGACCCTACACATATCCCGTTACTGTACCGTGGACCGGTGACCATCCCGACACGCGGATATGTATTGCTGCAGGTTAACATTTCCATGGCTGGCGTTACCTGCCCTGCCCACCCTCCAGGATGATCGGGTTGTCGGTCACTATGTTTAATATGTGGTGATTTCGCGTCTTACTTATCTGTGAACTTGCATCCCTGGGTTCCATATTACCCTGTTGTCCTTTCTATCTGTGTATGCGCATATATTTCTACATGTGTACTGATATGTATTTCCGTATCTGTGTATGCACATGCGTACATGTGTGGTTGACTTGCGGCGATAGTGGCAGCATATGGCTACGCCGTGTGCTGTTGAACCGGCGTGCGTTGAGGTGTTGGCGTTCCATGCTCTGCTGGCTATTGGGTGTGCAGTGTTTGGCGGTGCCTTTGTTGGAGTCACACATACGTCCGCACATACGGTACACATTACGGGCGGACATGTTTGTGTGGCGTCCATTTTACTGTGTGTGCAGGTCAGGAGGTGTCAGTCCATGGGGCCTACACTGTCAAAGTATGTGCTATGCGTTCCCTCTTTGCCAGGGCGTAGGCATATTGGGTACGCCTCTGTCTACCTACTGGGGCTGGCTCAGTGTGTCCGTGGCGCCGCACGCCCTGTGCCTGTGCTTGCCCTGGCAGTTGTGGCAGGCTTGGTGGCCCTCCGGCATTATGTCCCTGCAGCAGCTGTTTCCGCAGAATCATATTGTGTAGCATACAACATACTATGAATATGTGGGCACTTGTGCCTGGAGAGTACTGCAAGGCTCCACCGGATGTATCCAAGCACCGGAACCATGATTTCAAGATCCCGAACACACGCTCTATGATTATTCTCGTTTGTGCGTGTGCCTCATTATGGCGTTCTTGCATGTGTGTGTGTGCATTTCTGATGGGTGTCATCAACCACGGCTCCAGTGCGTAGCCAGCATCCCACACAAGGTGACCTTGTGTGATGTCCCCACTGGCGAATACCTGATACAGCTGTGAGGCATGCCAGATATGGGAGTCGTGGTAGCTTCCAGGGCTGCCAGCACACACATCCATGATAATGCCCTGCGCATTGCACGACCTGGCAATTGATGGAGGGGTATCCCTTGCGGTTTATGTAGCGTCTACCCTGCTCCCCAGGTGGTGACTTGATTTCTATGTGCGTACAGTCTATCGCACCCAGGACCTCCGGTATTGTGCCACACGGTGGAAGCGGCGCATATTGCTAGCCAACTCCTCCTGAGATGTGGGGAACTTTATGTGCTCATGGGCATGTGGTAACATGGCATCCAGGAACTGGTGTAGTACCCTGGATGCTGATGCCTGTGAGATGCCCATTATGTCCCGGTGGGCCTTTGAAAGGTACCTGTAGCCAGTATTCGCAAGCTCACACATACCTTTGTGTCCACTGGGATGGGCTCCTCTGTTGTCTCTTGTTCTCAGGCGGCCGCACAGCTCCACTATTTGCTGTAACGTGTCCCTGTCCACCCTGTAGCGCTCTACTATCTCCAGGTCTCGCAGCCCCTGGTAGATCACCCTTGGTCTGAACACTCTCCTTCTCCTGTGAGGCCTACGGTAGTTGTCGGCACCACCCTCCGCAACTCCGTCTGTCTCTGCCACATACCTATGCATCACGGCCACGGCGGCACCCAGCATATACATGTTAAAAGTTCCCGTCTGTTTACACCCTACGGTGCGGCGTTTGGGAAATCGCTGTGTGTTGTGCATTCACATTTATTACTGTTGGGCTGTATACCGGGTGATGTCATTGGGTGTGCGTCTGCGGCCCTATCCATGGATTATTTCCGTGGTTTTACGCTTGCAGCTGCAACGGTACTGCCTGTAGTGTTACATTACAGTTGCCTGCATTGCCTTCGCCTGGCATCTTACATTACTGCATCCTGCAGGCACATGGCATATGATGCATTTTATCTGCGGCCGCAGTTATGCTACCTCTGTACTTGGCTGTGCTATTTCGGTTCTTTGCTCTTTGCATTTCTACTACATCCCCTATTATCTTTGCTCTCATATGCCTCCCTTTCCCGTTCTGCAGGAGTCTGCATGCAGACTTATCAGCTGCCGGCGTTTGCCCTTCCTGCATTGATTGGTGTTAATTGCTCGTTACGGATACATTTACACTGCTTCCGCATTTCCTCGTATTCTCCGCATTACCTTCCTATATCCCTGGTTGTTGCCGGTGAGGCCGTCACATGACTGGTTTCGGGAACGTAGTCATCCTCGTGCACATGCATTTGTACCCGCATTCTGTACTGTCAGCGCATCTATTTCCTAACACGCCAGTCATGATGCTGTGATGTGCATTGTACAGCCCAGATTTGCTGTCCTCCAATATCCTTCCTCCTACAGTGGCACACCCTGTGGTTGACATGTATCTCGTGTAGGCCACTCCTCGGTGTAGTACCGCTACGCCGTTTGCTCCATCCTTACGCTGGCGCCGTTTTTGCGATTCACTATTATCTGCCTCATTTGCATGGAATTGACTACTAATACCTGGTTACGGCACCGGACACCGCCTCCACTCCTTGACAACCATTGCGCTGGGGTTGCAGCTTTACATACATACTATGGTGTGTGGTGGCTGTGCAGCTGATTTGTGTTCTAATGCTCTTTTCGGACATTATCATATTATTTCATTGCTTTACAACTTCTGTGCACACATCCCGGGGGTCTGCTGTTCTTTCTACGTACGTGCCATTTATGTCATTTTTTACATTTTGTGCATATTTTCTTTGGACATTCTCGGTGCCTTTCCACATTGGCATATTGCACCTATATGATACCTGACTTTGACAGCCTTCCGTTACTCCTCCGGTATGTTTGGGTAAATGTAAACCGTTTTTTTTGGTTTACATTGCCGTGCCCTTACGCTACGCCTGCGCCACTTCGTGGATCGCTATTTGCCCTCATTTGCATGGTGCAATACCGCACACAGTGTGTTTTGCATACCTACACCGGGACGGTCCGCGACGCCGGTAGTGCACGTGGAATTCATTCATACCTGAATCGCTAAGCAGCCATATTTGGCGTTATAACGCCGACGCTATGCTGGCGCCTGGCGCAAGGTTCATGAATCCCGGGGCTTATGTATTAATGAATATGTAGTTTTAGAAAGGATTTTATATATCTCTGGTATAATACCATCATTACCCGGTGCTTTGTTTGATTTAAGCTTATTTATTTGTGTAATAACTTCTGTATATGAAATACTCTTGTCCAATAGTTTAATCTGTTGTTTATTAAGCTTTTTATTCATGTTTGTGGTTATAAACTCCTTTATTTTATCTTTAGGTTCCATGTTAATGTTGTTATGGTTAATCTTGTGAAAGTGATTTCTAAATTCATCCAGTATTTCTGGTATACTAGAAACATTCTTCTTTTTCCTTAGAGAAAAGATTTCTTTGATATGGTTTTGTTTATTCAATCTTTTTGTTTTATTTTTAAGTCTATGTAAGTATTTGGGGCTTATTGAATAAGACAAAAACTTGTATTTCTCTAAAGTTATTTTAACTTTATGAGTTAAAATTTCTTTGTATTTCTCATTTAGTTTGTTTATTTCTTCAATAACTTTCTTGTCCATAATATTTTCTTTATTATTATGTTTATACGAGTCTAGTTTACTTTGAATATCTAACAATTCCTTATCCCAAGATTTCCTTTTGTTATTATACCATCTGATACTTTGTCCATATAGATATGATTTTAAGGCATCCCAAACATAGACAATGGAGACTTCAGGAGTATTATTTATGTCTAGAAAATGTTGTACTTCTGAAAGTATATATTCTTTATAGTCTTTTAGCTGAGTTAAGTATGCTGGTATCCTTTTGATCTGAACATTATGAGTATTTTTATCATGAATTCAAAACAATTGAGTTATGATCAGATATAGGACATGAAATGATTTTGGAATTAATTAAATCTGTTACCATCTGGTTAGAAATAAAGACCCTATCTATTTTTGAATAAGTTTTGTATCTGTTAGAAAAAAGGTGTATGGTAATGATTTTGACTCTATCTGATTATTAATATCATTCAAATGATAAGAATTAGCAAAATCATTTAAATGTTTTGCATTAGATGTAATTCTTCTTTTCTTTATAGTGGTAGTATCACTTTCATGTAGTATACAATTAAAATCACCAGCTAAAATAATATCCCCTACAGAGAATGATATGATCTTATCAATATGATGTTTCACTGTATTAATACCAATTCCAGGTATCCAATATACATTAATTAAAGTGTAAGTCTTCCCATTAATTTGTATTGTAACCATACAAAACATTCCTTTGTCATCCTGATAAGACTAAATGGTTTTAGGAATGGGCATACTTTTATTCCATAAAATAGCCACTCCTTTTTATCTGACTGTGATCTGAACAAACCACTACTGTATACTTATTAGTGGCTAGTTTATCAATATCTTTTTCAAGAGATGGGTTTCTTGCAGGAAGACTAGATTGGCCTTGTGTAGATTAATGTATCTTATTAGGCTTGCCTTTTACACGGATTATTCAATCCATTAATGTTTAAAGAAATTCCTTTTAAAGATGTAATTTGGCATTTTTAAAACTCAAGAATCTTATGATCGAAATAACAAATAACAAGATAAATAATGTTACATCTCCTCTTTTAGGTGTACCTTTAAATATAGCTGTATTTATTAAATCTCTTATGGGATTTTGTATAGGATTCAATTTTGTTTGTAGTGACAATGAGTGTACAAAATATATTGTGCATGTCAAAACTATATACATATAACAATGAACAAGTGAAAATAATGTAAGGATTAAACTTTGCATCCCGCCTGGAGTTATAGTGGAGTTTTTGACTCCCTAATTCTTCAGTTTTTTTTAGGACCTTGCATTTGCCCTTTCTGTTGATGGTGTATATAATTCTGTTGCACTAATGTTGCTGTTACGATGTTTGTTTTTTTGTATTTTTGTGGAGTTTTTTCTCCCTGGGTCTCTGCTGAAAATGGGCCTCTGGCCCAGTCGGACATACTCGGTCAACAAATACAATAAATAAATAAAATAAACTGCTTATAATACAAAAAAAAACATTTTTTTTTATTAATACAAGTAGAGGCATGCTTGGCCAAAGCAGTGGTAAAATCCTTCTTTTTGATGATGGCAGCATTGTTTTCATATGTTCTCTGTGATAATATCCTAATAGTTTTTCCTACATAAAAACTGTTGCAGATACTGCAGTTGGCCAAATAAATAATGCCTGTAGTTTTACAATTATAGTCATTGTTTGCTACTATAGTCTTATCCAAATGTTTAACATACCCACTGTGTGTGGCATTGATAAACCTACAGTATTTACAATTCATACAGTAATAAGTACCTGCCCGACCAATACCTACACTATAAATTTTAACATTAAGTTTTTCCAATAACCCTTTTAAATTGTAACGTTTCATATAAATAAACCTAGGGCAATCACTGTCTTCTCTAAATCCTGGTTACCTAAAATAACTTTTCAATTATTGCCCATAATATTTTAAATCTGTTAAGAATCTAAAATATTGGGAAAAGGAAAAGTATGGCTCCTGTTCCAATCAATCTCAATGCTTGCTTTAACTTTAGGGGTAAACCCACTAATATATTCATAGATTAGTACTAGGCTAACTGTCCTCAGGGGCCATTTTAAGCCTATCCAATTACCCCATGTGAGAATCAAACCCTGAACCTTGTGTTTCTAAGGTAAACACCTTAACCATTACACCAACCTCTCACCCTTAAAATACAAGTGAACAACTTCAACTTTGCTTGTTCAAAGTTTTAATAATGTATTAGAGGATAAGGAAGTCAGATTATTTTGAGAGCTGATAAACAGCCAGGCCTAAATGAATATGTTAACATTAAGTATGTACTAAAAATAAAATTATTTAAGATTTAGGTATTTAATTGCTAATCACTTTAAGTATATTTTTTATCATGTTAATGTATTTGTGTGATCAGTTTTTCATTGGAGGAGAGTGATGTCCATAAAGTGTACATCATGTATTCCATATTATTTAAATTGCAATATCTATTATTCTTTATTCTGAAGAAATTCCTGGTATATTAAAGAACAAAAGTGTTAAATTTCATTGTGGTGTTTTGGCAGTTAATTTCTTTAAAGAGTTTGCAGTGTGTTTATCACTCTTTTTTACCCATCCGCTTGGTTCATGTTGGTGTACCATTACTGATTTTTAGTTAGTGAAGTGATGGATTTGAATTGGCTGCTCAGGCATCCTGCTGTGGATATAAAAGTGTTTCTAACTGTAGGTCACCCTCCATTTGGAACTTTGATTACAGTGAGGGAAATCCTAATTTAGATGTTATGGTACATCCAGTAGCTGAAGATTTTCAAGCTCTTATGCATACTCTATCTAATGTTATAAGGCAGGCTGAAAAGGTGCTTCACAATGTGGAGGAAGCTTTACTTCTTCTGGATCCCTGCCTGGGTCATTTGGAAAGATCTCCAATATTGTAACCAATGGGTCTTCAAGAGAAGATGTCACACTAGTTGGCAAAGGTAATGAAATATTTAGGGGAGATTTTTTAAGCACTCTTGTGGAAAATCTGCTTTGCACTACAGGTTCAACGGTTGATGGCAAAACTACTGAGCATGTCTCAACAAGCTCTCTGAACTGTAAATCATCCATTTATGAATTGTAACATAAGTTGTTTAAAGTAAAATCCCTTGAATAATACAACTTTTATTCACAAAGGTTTATTGAATTGCATCAAATACATGTTGGGCTGAGGTTTCATAAGCATCCAAAATGGAATTTCTACTAGTGATAAAGTTTATGGTGACTTAGTAGAATTATATAATAAAACTGGCATTGAAGTATTGAAAGTGTTAATAAAGGGGATCCAAGGGAATTCAGTACCTGACAGCCTTTGAAGATATGATTGACAAACCACAATGCTTTGCCAGAGGTGGCCTGCATCTGTCTCCCTTGGGCTTCAGGCTCCTGGCAAAGACTTTTGCCTCCCCCATAGTGCCTTTTTTACGCAAAGCCATGAGGTCAAAACTACCAATGTGAAAATTTCAACAAAACACTAAACTCTAGGAGTCTAAACATGAAACTGCAATCATTGCAAGCATTCATAACGCTAGAAGATGGTAGCATTTGTGGAGTCAAAGAAACCTGGCTCAAAGCTGCAGAGAGCACCCCAGCCATATCAGATTACTCATCCTATCATGCATTCAGACCCTAAATCATGGGTAGCAAAGCAAATGAGGTGGAGTTGCAATGTATATAAAATATACATACTTTCAGGCTGGTTAAACAGTATGACACACAGGAGACACTCCAGGTGCAGTTAACCATTGATAGGGCCTCTAGTCAAATCATAGCTAGCTACAGGCCCCAAATTATGACTCAAGATGCCCACTCCACCTATCTGGACCTCTTTGAATCTATCAAGATTCAACCCTTTACACTTATCCTGGGCAATTTTAGAGGTTTATAGATTAGTGCTAGACTAACTGCCCTTGTGGGCCATTTTAAGCCTAGCCAATTGCCCCATGTTAGAATCAAACCCTGCACCTTGTATCTGTGAGATAAATACCTTAGCCATTATACCAACCTCCCACTTCTGGATTTAACTATCCAACCATAGATTAGAAGAACTTCTCATGCCATAACAAAAATGCCCAGAGATTCCTTGATTTTGTCAATGCAAATGCCTTCGACCAGCTAGTTGACACCCCAAGAGGTGAAAATATCTTTGACTTGGTATTAACCAACATGAGTAACCACTGCAGTATCCCTACAGTTTCATCCTCCCTGGTAAGATCTGACCACAAAGCGGTCACTTTTGAAGACACCATCTTCCCTGACCTCCCCCTAGATAGGGCCAAGCAAAAAAACTTCTTGAAAGCTGATTACAACCCCCTGAGGGAAGGTATAAACAGCTTTACAGTTCCCTCCCCCTCCATAGGAACTGGCACATATGTCCAAGCCTACACCAAAGAACTATATGAACACGATGAGTAGACCTATCTAGTGGACATCTGCAATAAATAAATTCTAAAATAAAAGGAAAAAACTGCTGTCTAGGACCAAGAAGGAGCAGGTGCCTAACTGGAAGTGATTTCTCCTTAGTCTGAACAAGCAAATAAGAGCACTAATAAAATCCTTCAAAGCAAACTTTGAGTCCAAACTGGCCACATCTACTAAAGACAATCACAAGGCTTTCTTCGCATATGTCTACAAACTCAAGTGAAGCACCCAGACGTGGTCATAACTGGTGGTCAAGGACACCATATACACAAACACCATAGATATAGCCAACCTGCTGGCAGACAGATTCAGTGAAAACTTCACCCCCTGTCAGTAAATCAGGACATACCAGTACCTGCCCCCCCCATCCTTTATCTCTAGGGAGCAAGTCATCACTGCCCTCTCAAAGGCAAAAAATACAGTCTTCATGGGACCAGATAACATCCCAGACTACATCCTACACTCAGACAGCAACTTGCAGGACCATTAGGCACCCTATTCAACCAAAGCCTGAGTACTGGCTTCATCCCAGCCAAATGGAGGACACCCACTGTCATCCCTTTGCACAAAGGTGGAGTGTCCACCAGTCCAGGAAATTATAGACCCATCAGCCTAACTAGCCTGATCTACAAGGCCATGGAGCAGATTATCATGGACCTTATTAACAAGGACATTGGCAACCTCTAAACACTTGATCTAACACAGTTTGGTTTCATCAAGGGGAGGTCATGCCTGATAAACTTGCTCAACTTCTTTGAGACAGTCACCAAAGCCATGAATGAGGGGAAGACAGCACATACCGACTACCTTGACCTGGCTAAGGCCTTTGATACTATTCCCCATTTGGTTATAATAGATAAACTCTCTCAACTAGGCATCAATCCATATGTTACCAGATGGATAGCAAACTGGCTCACTGATACAGCCCACCTAGTCAAATAGGGGAGGCCACCTTATCAGTTGACCCGTAATGAGTGGTGTACCCCAGGGATCAGTCTTGGTGGTCTTTGCTGTTTGAGATATACTTTTCTGAGGTGCAGGTCAAAACCAGTGGGCTATGGCTAACCAAGTTTGCAGATGACTGTATGCTGGGTGCTGTCATCATTTCCCCTAGTGATGTAGACATCCTCCAAGAGGGTCTCACCCAAACATATGATTGGTGCCAGAAATATGGCCTCAAACTGGATGCAAAAAAATGCATCATCATCCCCTTTGGGTAGAGTGACATCCCCACAAGTTATCACATTAATAACAAGGTCCTAAGCATGCAATCAGTCATGAGGGACTTGGGCACCCAGGTTGATAGCAAACTGAATTTTGACCAACATATTGCCTCCATTGTATAGAAAGCTTTCTACATGGCCCACCTCATTAGTAAGGGTATCTCATATAGGGACAAGGTGGTCATAACATCCCTGTATTCTTCCCTTATAAGACCCATTATTGAGTACAATGGCCCTTTCGCATGTACCTCACAAAGCATGTGCAACAGGTGGAGAGACCACATAGGTTCCTCACCTGGAGAATCCAGGGCCTCAAATATCTACCCTACACAGATAGGCTAAATGACCTTTCCCTCTAGTCAGTCTCCTACAGACTCCTCAGAGGTGACCTCTGTCTGGCATACAAATCAATCTCAGACCCCACCTTGATGGGACTGCTGCATATACGCAAGTCAAGCTTCACTCGAATAACCCGCACATTCGACCTCAACATGGTCTGTGACATCAATAGGACTTGTTGGAAGGACAGGTTTATGTCCCAGCGACTCCCCCGTCTGTGGAATAGACTCCTGCTCCACATCAAGCAGAGTACCTCATTAATGCTTTTTAAATGTAACCTGGATAACTGGATGGGGAACAGAAAATACACCCCTGGGATTGCACCTGTGTCCCTGCTGGACAGGGGCATTGGGTGCTGACTTGTCACAACATGAGCTAAATTCTTGGCTAGGCTTGTAAGGGTCTCAGGGCCAATAGCCTAGTAACTTCCTATGATACTATGCTGTTATGATAATAATACACAACTCTGATAAAAACTGAGTTAATGCATAAACAAGAGTATGAATTGAATGGGTGTATCATTGGTCATGAAACATTCAGTGTCTTTAGGTCCCTATATGATGGTAGGAGCAAAATTACAGAGACGTATAGCAACAATTATTGTGAATAAAAAGAAAAAACTGGCTAGGGACACTTCAGCAAATTCAACTAACAACACATACCCTATTAAGGTTAACAATTACAGAGTTTTTCCTTCTGTTTCTACACCAAATTATAATAATGTACAGTCAAATTTTACACCATTTGACAATGAACATTTCCCACTGAGAATTAGCCAGTTGCAACACTTTCTTTTTAAATGAATATACCATCTGTGAAAATGAAAAAACAACTGAGAGGATCAAAAAAATCGAGGGGGAAGAATGAAGACGAGGATGGTTTCAATAGTTCAAATGTGGCTAATATACAAATTAAGTTCTGAACATTTTACCGATGATCAACTTAAAGTGTCAGCTAAAGGATTTATATTCATACTAGGAAGAAAAGCCAACATTACTGACTTAGTTATTGACATGAAATTGTTTGTTAGGAAATTAAGTTTGCAGTACATTTTGCATGACACACCTAACTATGGAGTTGTTAAGAGTTTCTAAAGACCTAGTACTTTTAATCCACCTTTGTTGTCCACCTTAAATGTTTTTTCTAATTTATGAAAAAACTGATTTTCTTAGTGTACTAACTAGGAAACCGAAGAACACATTTTACAATTTAAGTTCACAGTCTGAGGTTCTGTCACAGTTACATAGATGTAATAATGTAAGATTTATGAAAGCAGATAAGGGAAATGGTTTGGTTAAAATGGATCATATTCATTATAAGAACTCAATGAATGGACTTTTAACTGATACAAATAATTAGAAAAAGCTGAGCAAAGATTTGTTAGACAAAGTTATAAAAAGTGGATGATGTGCTATTAGACTTGTTAAATCAGGAATACATTGCAAACAGGTGATATGAATTTCTTTGTGTAGAGCAACCTCAAATAGGAAGGATTTTTGGTATTCCAAAAGTCCATAAAGATATTAGGAAACCACCTCTGAGTCCAACTGTGTCTGCTTGAGACGAGAACAAAACAGTTACTATTGCACAGTATTTGGATAGTATTTTGAATCCAATTACACAGAATGCAACATTTTATTTAAAACGTTATTTTTAGATTTACTGAAAAATGATCTATTCCAAGATAATGAAAAAATATTAGTGCATGTAAATGTTTTCTCTTTATACACTTCTATTGACCAGAGTATTGGAGTTGATTTTGTCAGAAACTTTTTAAGTGAATTTACTGATTTTGATAATGTTAGAATTAATACCATCTGTTATTGGCCATAGTGCTAACATTTTTTTGCTTTAGAGGGCACATTTACCAATGAAAATCTGGGGTAGCTATGAGGGCCAAAATGGCTCCAGCTTTTGCCAATTCAGTATTATGTTGGAGGAAATGTACTATATTAGTGAAATTACCATTGTTTAAATATACTCTTTTTGTAGGAGATATATGGATGATTTTTTTTATTTGAACAGGTAATTATGATGAATTTGAGTCCTTTCTAACCAACATTAATCAAATCATTAGTTGGCTCTCTTTTGTATTATGAACCATGGTGAGAGTATTATTTTTTTGGACATTAGTATAATAATGGATGTGCAACATAAGGTGTTTTGAGAGTAATTTACATAGAATGAAGACCTTCACCAATATTTATTTACACTGTGGTATTTTATGAAGTGGAATATTTTTGTGGGACAGGCCATTAGGCTGAGCAGGTTAATAAGTGACGATCAGTGTTTTGTAAATGAGGGAGATATTTTAGTTAAAATGTTTGTGAGGGTTACCTAAATATAAATTAACCATTATTAAAGATGAAGTTGTTCATTTAAGAAGCAGTAAGTTTATTCCTATTTTAATTAGTAGTTTTACCATAAAAGCTAAAGCAAGCAATAAGGCTGATTTGAACAGAAGCCATACTTTTCCTGTTTCCATTAGTTTAGATTCCCAAGAGAGTCACCAGATTATGAGAAATAATGAGAGTGATTTTGGATAACCAAGATTTAGTGAAGATAGTCACTGATTGCCCTAGGTTTATTTATAAGAAAAGTTACAATTTAAAAAGGTTATTGGAAAAACTTAATGTTAAAAAATTATAGTGTAAGTATTGGTCAGGTTGGTACTTATCCCTGAATGAATTGTAAATACTGTAAGTTTATCAATGCTACACACAATGTCTTTTAAACATGTGGACAAGACTATTGCAGCAAACAATTATTATAACTGTAAAACTGCAGGCTTTATTTATTTGGCCTTTTGCAGCATCTGCAACAGTTTTTATTAAAAACTATTAGGATGTTATCACAGAGGATATATGAATACAATGCAGCCATCAAAAAGAAGAATTTTGCCAATGGTATGGCCAATCATGCCTCTAATTGTTTAATTAAAAAATATATTTTTTGTATTAAAATCAGTTGATCAGAGTTTGTTTCTTCACAATAGAAATAATGTATTGGAGGTTAAGGAACTCAGATTGCAGATTATTTTGAGAGCTGATAAACAGCTAGGGCTGAACAAATTTGTTAACATTGTGTGTACTAAAAAAAATTTTATTTAAGTTTTAGATATTTAATTTCTGGCCACCTTAAGTGTATGTTTTTACCATGTTAGTGTATTCATGGAATCAGTTTTTCATATGAGGAGGGGGATTTCCATAAAGTGTATGTCATGTATTCAATATTATTTAAATTGAAATATCTGTTATTCTTTATTCTAAAGAAATTCTTCATACACTAAAGAACAAAAGCATTACATTTCATTGTTGTGTCTTGGCAGTTCATTTCTTTAAATTGTTTGCAGTGTGTTTGTCAGTCCTCTTGGTTCACATTGATTTGCCATGACTGAGTTTCCAATGTAAAACATGTTTCAAACATAGAAGCGTAACCAAATTTACTGAAGAAAAGAATCAAGGATATAATCCAATTTCTACACAAAAGGGAAGCCTCTGATCTCTGTGTGCATAATGGCAACAAACTGTAATTATAATCACCCTCTTATAGTGGGCTGGAATGTAGTGCCATGCCAAAAAGCCTCCATACCAGTAACCATGTGAAATATCAAGACCCACTAGAGTGAGTACTGAAATATGGAGACTGAATGATCAACAAAATGAACCTTTTGTTAATATATTCCCTTTTCTCTGAGTTATGGTGATTTTTGAATTGGTATATATAAGTTTACGTGGTGTGGGGGCTTGCTCATGACACCTGGGTGGTGCAGGGAGGCTTGTCTCCTGCAGAAGAATACGCTTAAAGGAGAAAGCAATGCCTGAGAGTCTCTTTTCACCTGCAGGTTTTTTTTGGCATGTCTGTGCTTGGCATTTTATAGGTTCATAGGTAGGTACTAGGCTATTGGCCCTAGGGCCTATATAAGCCTAGACAAAAAGGCACTCTGGCTTTCAACACCCAAGAAAACTATTTTATTGTGCCCCTGTCAAGCAGAGCCACAGAAGTGATCCCTGGGGTGAATTTCCTATTTCCCATCCAATCATCAAGATTTTTCTTGAAGAGTGCTAATGAGGAACTTTGTTTGATATAGATAGGTAGTTTGTTCCAGAGTATGGGAAGTCTCTGGGACAGAAATCTATCCCTCCAGCATGTTCTGTTTATTGTGGGGACAAGGTTTAGGTCACTAGGGTGTGTAGCTCAGAGGGATTGTGATTTCTTTTAGTGGAGCATGTTCAACAGCTCTGGGTTTGACATAGCTTTGTATGTTGGGCAGAGATCACCTCTGAGCAGGCGACATGCAACGGAGTAAAGCTGGAGTTTTTTGATACAGTCTGCAAAGGGCATCTGTTTTGGGCTGGTAATCCTCTTTGTGAGTTATTTCTGCGGCCTTTCAAGTTGTTGTACATGTCTTGTGAGGTAATATTAAAAGGGGCATTGTACTCTATACTGAGTCTAATGAATGACGAGAAGAGGGGAACAATGACCTACTTTTTCCTGAATGAGAAACCTTTTGTGATGAGGTGTGCCACGTAGAAAGATTTCCTGACTACTGTGGTGATGTGATTATCAAAAGAGAGACTACTGTCCACCTGTGTCCCAAGGTCTCTTATCACACTTTCAGTGTTAAGTAGACTACTGCCTATGTGGTAGCTCATGGGTACAGAGCTTTTACCAAAGAGGATGACAATGCACTTTTTGGCACTGAGCTTGAGGCCATGGCTTTGACACCAAGCATCTGTCTCAGTGAGGCCCTTTTGTAGGATGTCCACATCATTAGGAGTTTCAATTATGGCTCCTAGTTTGCAGTCATCTGCAAACTTTGTTAGCCAAAGATCTTCCATGTTAGCCTGCACTTCAGAGAAGTAGATACCAAACAAGAGAGGACCCAGGACTGAACCCTGTGGTACTCCACTTGTCACTGGTCTGAAGTTGGATTTGGAGTCTGCTACTTTCACAGTGTAGGCTCGGCCAGTGAGCCAATTAGCAACCCATCTTGTGACATAGGGGTTTATACCTAGTTTAGTGAGTTTATCTATAATTCCAGAGTGGGGGCTGGTGTAGAAAGTCTTGGCAAGATCTAGATTGGCTATGTGAACCACCTTACCCTTGTCTACGGCTTTGGGGACTGCTTCAAAGAAGTCTATTAGGTTTAGGAGACATGATCTGCCTTTTACAAATCCGAACTGGGTGTGGTCCAGAGTTTGGAGATTACCAATGTCTTTATTTATAGGTTCCATGATTATACGTTCCATGGCCTTGCAGACCAAGCTCATTAGGCTAATAGGGCAGTAGTTCCCGGGTCCATGGTGGCTCCCCTTTGTGGAGTGGGATAACTGTCACTGTGTGCCATTCAATGGGCACAAAGCCTGAAGTGAGACTATGCCTGAACATGTTAAGTGCAGACATCTCAATGGGGAGCCCTCTATAACTGTATGGTTATGGCTAAATATTTTGCCTCACTGAACCACATGGTTAAAATGTAGGTTGAATCAACTCTGTCCAGAATTAATATCCACGTGAAAGCAATCTTGTCTGAATGGATTTGGTAATTACCCTGCTATTGGCTTTTGGAGCATCATTGTGAGTTGTTTCTTTTAGAAAAGCATTCTGAGATGTCATCCAAAAATAAGATGGTATTTGAGACAATACATTGACTAAGGATTCCAAAAGACCATTCTATTCATTGCTATTAATTTTCATTTTGATGCAAAGCTTTTCTTATGTGCATTTTTGAGGTTTGTACACCTGTTAATGTGAAAACACTATGAAAATTGCCTGACTTTTTTCTAATTTGTTTATTAGCCATGTGCATATAATTTCTCTTCTAATTTGCACAATGCCCTGGGCATGTACTCATCTCCTTCCCTGCCTCTAGCTGCAGCCTCTGAACTGCATTACCCTTTAGTTGAATTAACATAAACTTGCAGACTCCTAGTGTGCTCTTCACTGCAGAATAAAACATTTTATTATGAAGAAAATGCAGCATTGACTGATGTGATACATCAGTATTTTACTGAGGTCACTGTTTTGCCACATTCTGTTATGTGCACATAATATTCTTAAAGGTCATAGGAGATGAAGTCATCTTTAATGTGTTAAACATAGTAACTGAAAGAAAATTGTGCACAAGGGAGGCAGCATCTGTAATATTTTATCAAATCTGGGCAAGAAAAATAGAATTCTATTTAAATAGATAAATTTCTCACTTCTGATTTTCTTAACTAGTTATTTTTTTCCTTTTTCATATTTTTGTTATTTTCTTAGACTTTTAAAATCAGGAATACTAATAAAATTAGACGAGGCAGAGCATGTAGTGTGTTGCTCTTCAGTGGAAAAATAAAGTTGTACACCCAGCATGAACTAAGGTTTCAAAAGAGAGAAAGATGCAGAGTGAGGGGGAGAGAAAGGGAGACCGAGAAAGAAGATAAAACTAGTATACGCTATACTGTGACAGTACATTAACCAAGCAATTGAAGGCAAACAGGACAGCTTCACTGAAGAAAACATTTGCTAAAAATGTTTTAAAATATTTTATTTCATTATTTTATTAATATCCCCGCAGTGGTGGTGCTGCGGTAGCATTGCCGCCTCACAGTAAGACGCTGTCCGGTTCGATTCTCAGCTAGAGCGTCTTCTGCGTGGAGACATGCGTGAATGGGTGTACCTTCATTGAAAAAAACACCATCTGCTTCTCTAAAATTCTGTATTTGGAAAATTACCCTTTTCTTGGCTCTCACCTCTGCTAGGAGAGTTTCTGAGTTACAAGCTGTCATGGCCATCCCCCATTTGATTATTTTTCACAAGGATAGGATGACTCTCAGGGCTAATCCATCATTATGGACAAAACTAAATCCTTCAGAAAGAGTGACCAGGTGTTTGTATTTTTTATGCATCTAACACTGGGCCAGCCAGTGTCCAAACAAATGATTGCAACTTGGATCTGTAAGGCTATCTCTTTCTGCTACTTACACTATGGTAATACCTTGCCTTCCTGCTGAAAAGCACATTTGAATAGAGCAGTGGCATCCTCAGGGACTTTTTGCAATGAAGTAGCCTACTGTTCTATCTTGGAGGCTGACACTTGATCTTCTGTACAGACCTTCACCAAACATTACAAAATTGATACTTTCACTAGGTCCAGGGTAGCCCTTGCTAGTTTAGTATTGTCCGGACTGCTGGACCGATCTTCTACTCTGTTGCCAACCACCCAACCTTTTCACCTTCAACTCTGGGAATCACTCATATGTCAGAAATACTACAACAGTAATTTCAGTCAGGACATTGTACAGTTATGTAAGAAATTACCATAACAGTAGATGTCCTACGGATCACTGTTGCAGTATTACATCCCACTCTCCATCCCTCTTCTCTACCTCACTTCAGCTTTCCTTTTCATCTCTCCCTTTGCTTTAACCTTTTCTCTGTTACATGAGAACTGAATAGTTTTCTTACCTATTTGAGCTACAGACCTCTTAGCTGATCATTCTCATCCATCAGTAGTCTTCAGGTCACTGGCTTGGAGATAGTCTGAGGATCCATGCTTGTACCTTTAACAATACAGCCCAATGCATAT